>NW_027327850.1:0-146655 GCF_047675955.1 Chlorocebus sabaeus
AATCGGCTTTTGACCGGCTCAAACCAGACCAGACAGTTTCAAACTGGTATTAGACTGGCTCAATCCGGTTTTGACCGGCTCAAACCGGTTTTGACCAGCTCAAACCACCCCAGACCGGCTAAAACCGGTTTTCACCGGCCCAAACCGGTTTTGACCTGATTAGACCAGGTCAAACCGGACCAGACATGCTCAGACAGGCTCAAATTGGTTTCGACTGACTTCAACCAGTCCAAACAGGCTCAATCCAGTTTTGACTGGCTCGAACCTGTTTTGACCAGCTCAAACCAGACCAGACCGGCTCAAAACCGGTTTTGACCTGCTCAAACCACACCAGACCGGCTGAAACCGGTTTTGACTGGCTAAAACCGGTTTTGACCGGATGAGACCAGATCAAACCGAATCAGACCGGCCCAGACCAGCTAAATTGGAATCAAACCAGAACAGACCGGCCCAGACCGCCTAAAACTGGGGCCACAAACCGGTTTTGACTGGTGCAAACCAGAGCAGACCGGGCTCAAACCGGTTTTGACAGTCCTGAGCTGGTTTTGACCGGCTCCAACCAGACCAGACCGGTTTGAAACCGGTTTTGACTGTCTCAATCAGGTTTTGACCGGCTCAAACCGGTTTTGACTGGATCAAACCAGACTCTACCGGCCCCAGATGAGCTGAAAGCGGATCAAACAGGACCAGACCGGCCCAGACCGGCTGAAAGCGGTGCCACAAAGCTGTTTTGACTGGCTGAAACCAGACCAGATAGGCTCTCAAACCGATTTTGACCAACCTGAGCAGGTTTTGACCCGGCTCAAACCAGACCAGACCGGTTCAAACCAGTTTTGACAGCCTCAATTTGGTTTTGACCAGCTGAAACTGGTTTTGACCGGCTCAAACCACTCCAGTCCGGGTAAAACCGGTTTTGAACCAGCTAAAAACGGGTTTCACTGGATGGAGACCGGATCAAACCGAATCAAACTGGCCCAGACGGGCTACAATCCGATCAAACCATACCCGACCGGCCCAGACTGCCTAAAACTGGGCCACAAACCGGTTTTTGAGCTGTTCAAAACCAGGCCAGACCGACTCAAAACCGATTTTGATCAACCTGAGCTGGTTTTGAACGGCTCAATCAAGACCAGACTGGTTTCAAACCGGGTTTGACTGGCTCAATCCGGTTTTGACCGGCTCAAAAAACTCCAGACCGGCTAAAACCAGTTTTCACTGGCTCAAAACCGGTTTTGATCTGATTAGACCGGATCAAACCGGACCAGACCGGCTCAGAGAGACTCGAATCGATTTTCACTGGCTTCAACCAGACCCAAACCGGCTCAAATCGGTTTTGACCAGCTCAAACCAGACCAGACCGCTCAAACCAGACCAGACCGCCTCAAACCTGTTTGTGACCGGATCAAACCGGTTTTTAACTGCTCAAACCACACCAGACAGGCTTGAAACCGGTTTTTGACCGGCCAAATCCGTGTTTGACCAGATGAGGCCGGATCAAAACCGAATCAGACGGGCCGAGACCAGCTATAATCGGATCAAACTGGAACAGACAGGTCCAGAATGCCTAAAACTGGGCCACAAACCGGTTTTTGACCGGTTCAAACCAGACGCAGACTGGCTCAAAGCGGTTTTGACTGGCTCGAAATGCTGGTTTTGACGGGCTCAAACCAGAGTAGACCGGTTTAAAACCAGATCATACCGTTTCAAACCGGTTTTGACCAGCTAAAAGCGGTTTTGACCGGATCAAACCGGAGAGTCGACTGACCCAGACCAGCTGAAACGAGATCAAACCGGAGCAGACCGGCCCAGAATGGCTGAAACCGGGACACAAACCGGTTTTGACTGGCTCAAACCAGACCAGACGGGCTCAAACCGGTTTTGACCGACCTGAGCCGGTTTAGACCGGCTCAAACCAGACCAGACCGGCTCAATCCGGACCAGAGCGGTTCAAACTGGTTTTGACCGGATGACAACGGATCAAACCGGACCAGACTTGCTCACACCGGATCGAACTGGCCCAGACAGGCCCAGACCAGCTGAAACCGGATCAAAGCAAACGTAGAGTGGCACAGAACGGCTAAAACACGGCCAGACCGGCTGAAATCAGCTTTGACCGGCTCAAACCAGACCAGACAGGTTCAAACTGGTTTAGACTGGCTCAATCCGGTTTTGACCAGCTCAAACCGGTTTTGACCAGCTCAAACCACTCCAGACCGGCTAAAACCGGTTTTCAAAGGCCCAAACCGGTTTTGACCTGATTAGACCAGGTCAAACCGGACAGACCGGCTCAGACAGGCTCGAATTGGCTTTCGACTGACATCAACTCTCGCTAAGACTGTTCTTGTGGTATTTGCAAAGTGATATTTGGAAGCCCATAGAGGGCTATGGTGAAAAAGGAAATATCTTCTATTAAAAACTGGAAAGAAGTTTCAGAGAAACTGCTTTGTGTTCTGTTAACTCATCTAACAGAGTTACAGCATTCCCTTCAAGAAGACTTTCGGAAGTCTGTTCATGTGGAATTTGCAAAGTCGATTTTTTGCAAGCCCATGGAGGGCTATGGGAAAAAAGGAAATATCTTCCGTTAAAAACTGGAAAGAAGCTTTCTGAGAAACTGCTTTGTCCTCTGTTAATTCATCTCACAAAGTTACAGCTTTTCGCTCAAGAAGCCTTTCACGAAGACTGTTCTTGTGGAATTTGCGAAGGGATATTTTGGAAGACCATAGAGGGCTATGGTTTAAAAAGGAAATATCTTCCGTTAAAAATTGGAAAGAAGCTTTCTGAGAAACTGATTTGTGTTCCATTAATTCATCTCGCAGAGTCACTGCTTTCACCTCAAGAAGCCTTTCCTAAGACAGTTCGTGTGGAATTTTCATAGTGATATTTTCAAGCCAATAGAGCATTAAGGTGAAAAAGGAAATATCCTAATTAAAAACTGAAAAGAAGCATTCTGAGAAACTACTTTGTGTTCTGTTAATTGATCTCACAGAGTTACAGCTTTCCCCTGAAGAAGTCTTTCGCGAAGACTCATCTTGAGGAATTTGGAAAGTGATATTTGGAAGCCCATAGAGGGGTACGGTGAAAAAGGAAATATCTTCCGTTAAAAACTGGAAAGCAGCTTTCTGAGAAATTTCTTTCTCTTCTGTTAATTCACCTCACAGAGTTTCTGCGTTCCTCTCAAGAAGCCTTTCGCTAAGACTCCTCTTGTGGAATTTGTAAAGTGATATTTGGAAGCCCATAGAGGGTTATGGTGAAAAAGGAAAATCTTCCCTTAAAAACTGGAAAGAAGCTTTCTGAGAAACTGCTTTGTGTTCTGTTAATTCATCTCACAGTTACTGCTTTCCTCTCAAGAAGCCTTTCGCTAAGATTCTTCTTGTGGAATTGGCAAAGTGATATTTGGAAGCCCATAGAGGTCTATGGTGAAAAAGGAAATATCTTCCGTTAAAAACTGTAAAGAAGCTTTCTGAGAAATTGCTTTGTGTTCTGTTAATTCATCTCACAGAGTCACTGTTTTCACCTAAAGAAGCCTTTCGCTAAGACTGTTCTTGTGGAATTTTCATAGTGATATTTTCAAGCCCATAGAGGGCTAAGGTGAAAAAGGTAATATCCTAAGATAAAAACTGAAAAGAAGCTTTCTGAGAAACTGCTTGGTGTTCTGTTAATTCATCTCACAGAGTTACAGCTTTCCCATCAGGAAGCCTTTCGCTAAGACTGTTTATGTGTAATTTGGAAAATGATATTTATAAGCGCAAAGAGGCCTACGGTGAAAAGGAAATATCTTCCGTTAAAAACTGGTAAGAAGCTTTATGAGAAACTGCTTTGTGTTCTGTTATTTCTTCTCACAGAGTTACAGCTCTCCCCTCAAGAAGCCTTTCACTAAGACTGTTCTTGTGGAATTTGGAAAGTGATATGTAGTAGCCCATAGAGGGCCATGGTGAAAAAGGAGATACCTTCCCTTAAATACTGAAAAGAAGATTTCTGATAAACTGCTTTGTGTTCTGTTAACTCATCTCACAGAGTTACAGCTTTCCCCTCAAGAAGTCTTTCGCTAAGACTGTTCATGTGGAATTTGGAAAGTGATATTTAGTTGCCAATAGAGGGCTATGGTGAAAAAGGAAATATCTTCCGTTAAAAAGTGGATAGAAGCTTTCTGAGAGACTGCTTTGGTTCTGTTAATTCATCTCACAAAATTACAGCTTTCCCCTCATGAAGTCTTTGGCTAAGACTGTTCCTGTGGAATTTGCAAAGTGATATTTGGAAGCCCATAGAGGGCTATGGTGAAAAAGCACGTATCTTCGGTTAAAAACTGGAGAGAAGCTTTCTGAGAAACTGCTTTGTGTTCTGTTAATTCATCTCACAGATTTACAGCTTTACCCTCCAGGACCCTTTCGCTAAGACTGTTCTTGTGGAATTTGCAAAGTGATATTTTGAAGCCCATAGAGCTCTATGGTGGAAAAGGAAATATCCTAAGATAAAAACTGAAAAGAAGCTTTCTGAGAAACTGCTTTGTGTTCTGTTAATTCATCTCACAGTGCTACAGCTTTCCTCTCAAGTAGCCTTTCGCTAAAACAGTTTTTGTAGAATTCGCAAAGTGATATTTGGAAGCCCATAGGGGGCTATGGTGAAAAAGGAAATATCTTCCGTTAAAAACTGGAAAGAGGCATTCTGAGAAACTCCTTTGTGTTCTCTTAATTCAACTCACAGAGTTACACCTTTCCCCTCAAGAAGCCTTTCCTTAAGACAGTTTTTGTGGAAATTGGAAAGGAATACGTAGAAGCCCATAGAGGGCTATGGTGAAAAAAAAATATCCTAAGAAAAAAACTGAAAAGAATCTTTCTTAGAAACTACATTGTGCTCTGTTAATTCATGTCACAGACTTAGAGCTTTCCCATACAGAAGCCTTTCGCTAATACTGTTCTTGTGGAATTTGCAAAGTGATATTTGGAAGCCCATAGTGTGCCATGGTGAAAAAGGAAATATCTTCCGTTAAAAATTGGAAAGAAGATTTCTGAGAAACTGGTTTGTGTTCTTTTAATTCATCTCACACAGTTACAGCTTTCCCCTCAAGAAGCCTTTCCCTAAGACTGTTCTTGTGGAATTTGCAGAGTGATATTTGGAAGCCCATACAGGGATATGGTGAAAAGGGAAATATCTTCAGTTAAAAACTATATAGAAATATTCTGAGAAACTGCTTTGTGTTCTGTTAATTATTCTCACCGAGTTACAGCTTTCCACTCAAGAAGCCTCTCCCTAAGACTGTTCTTGTGGAATTTTGTAAGTGATATTTGGAAGCCCATAGAGGGCTATGGTTTAAAAGGAAGTATCTTACGTTGAAAAGGGGAAAGAGGGTTTCTGAGAAACTGCTTGGTGTTCTGTTAACTCATCTCACAGAGTTACAGCTTTAACCTCAAGAAGCCTCTCCGTCAGACAGTTCTTGTGGAATTTTCAAAGCGATATTTGGAAGCCCATAGATGGCTAAGGTGAAAAAGGAAATATCTTTCGTTAAAAACTGGAAAGAGGCTTTCTGAGAAACTCTTTTGTTTTCTGTTAATTCACCTCACAGACTTACAGCTTTTCCCTCAAGAAGCCTTTTGCTAGACTGTTCTTGTGGAATTTGCGAAGTGATATTTGGAAGTCCATAGAGGGCTCTGGTAAAAAAGGAAATATCTGTAGTTAAAAAATGGAAAGAAGCTTTCTGAGAAACTGCTTTGTGTTCTGTTAATTCATCTCACAGATTTACAGCTTTCCCCTCAAGAAGCCTTTCGCTAAGTGTGTTCTTGTGGAATTTGCAAAGTGATATTAGGAAGCCCCTAGAGGGCTATGGTTAAAAAGGAAATATCTTCCGTTAAAAATTGGAAAGAGGCTTTCTGAGCAATTGCTTTGTGTTCTGTTAATTCAACTCACAGAGTTTCAGCTTTCCCCTCAAGAATGCTTTCGCTATGACTGTTATTGTCGAATTTGCAAAGTGATATTTGGAAGCCCATAGAGGACAATGGTGAAAAAGGAAATATCCTAAGAAAAAAACTGAAAAGAAGCTTTCTGAAAAACTACATTGTGTTCTGTTAATTCATTTCACAGACTTACAGCTTTCCCCTGAAGAAGCCTTTCGATAAGACTGTTCTTCTGGAATTTGCAAAGTGATATTACAAAACCCCTAGAGGGCTATGGTGAAAAAGGAAATATCTTCCGTTAAAAATTGGAAAGAGGCTTTCTGAGCAATTGCTTTGTGTTATGCTAATTCAACTCACAGAGTTTCAGCTTTCCCCTCAAGAATCCTTTCGCTATGACTGTTTTTTGTGGAATTTGCAATTTGATATTTGGAAGACCATATAGGGCAATGGTGAAAAAGGAAATATCCTAAGAAAAAAACTGAAAAGAAGCTTTCTGAAAAACCACATTGTGTTCTGTTAATTCATTTCACAGACTTACAGGTTTCCCCTCAAGAAGCCTTTCACTAAGACTGTTCTTGTGGAATTTGAAATGTGGTATTTGGAAGCCCACAGGGGGCTATGGTGAAAAAGGATATAACCTCCGATAAAAACTGGAAAGAGGCTTTCTGAGAAACTGCTTTGTGTTCTGTTAATTCATCTCACAGAGTTACAGCTTTCCCCTCCAGAAGCCTTTCGCTAAGGCTTTTCTTGTGGAATTTGCAAAGTGATATTTGGTAGCCCATAGAGGGCTATGGTGAAAAAGGAAATATCTTCCGTTAAAAATTCTAAAGAAGCTTTCTGAGAAACTGCTTTGTGTTCTGTAAATTCATCTCACTGAGTTACAGCATTCCCCTCAAGAATCCTTTCGCTAACACTGTTCTTCTGGAATTTGCAAAGTGATATTTGGAAGCCCATAGAGGTCTACGGTGAAAAAGGAAATATCTTTACTTAAAAATTGAAAAGAAGCTTTCTGAGAAACTGCTTTGTGTTCTGTAAATTCATCTCACAGAGTAACAGCTTTCCCTTCAGGAAGCCTTTCGCAAAGACTGTTCTTGTGGAATTTGCAAAGTGATATTTTGAAGCTCATAGAGGGCTATGGTGAAAAAGGAAATACCTTCCGTTAAAAACTGGAAAGAGGCTTTCTGTCCAACTGCTTTGTGTTCTGAAAATTCAACTCACAGAGTTACAGCTTTCCCCTCAAGAAGCCTTTTGCTTAGACTGTTTTTGTGAAAATTGGAAAGTGATACTTAGAATCCCATAGAGGGCTATGGTGAAAAAGGAAATATCCTAAGATAAAACTGAAAAGACACTTTATGAAAAACTACATTTTGTTCTATTAACTCATCTCACAGCCTTGCAGCTTTCCCCTCAAGAAGCCTTTCACTAAGACTGTTCTCGTTGAATTTGCAAAGTGATATTTGGAAGCTCATAGAGCGCTACGGTTAAAAAGGAAACATCTTCCGTTAAAAACTGGAAAGAAGCTTTCTGAGAAACTGCTTTGTGTTCTCTTAATTCATCTCACACAATTATAGCTTTCCCCTCAAGAAGCCTTTCGCTGAGACTGTTCCTGTGGAATTTGCAAAGTGATATTTGGAGGCCCATTGGGATATGATGAAAAAGGAAATAACTTCCGATAAAAACTGGAAAGAGGCTTTCTGAGAAACTGCTTTGTGTTCTGGCAACTCATCTCACAGAGTTTCCGCTTTCCCCTCAAGTAGCCTTTCGCTAAGACTGTTCTTGTGGAGTTTGCAAAGTGATATTTGGAAGCCCATAGAGGGCTATGGTGAAAAGGAAATATCTTCCGTTAAAAACTGGAAAGAGGCTTTCTGAGAAACTTCTCTGTGTTCTGTTAATTCGTCTAACACAGTTACAGCTTTCCCTTCAAGAAGCCTTTCCCGAAGACAGTTCTTTTGGAATTTGCAATGTGATATTTGGAAGCCCGTGCAGGACTATGGTGAAAAAGGAAATATCTTCAGTAAAAACTGGAAAGAAGCTTTCTGAGAAACTGCTTTGTGTTCTGTTAATTCCCCTCACAGAGTTACAGCTTTCCCCTCAAGAAGCCTCTCCCTAAGACTGTTCTTGTGGAATTTTCAAAGTGATATTTGAAAGCCCTAATAGGGCTATGGTGAAAAAGGAAATATCCTATATAAAACCTGAAAAGAAGCTTTCTGAGAAACTGTTTGTGTTTTGTTAATTCATCTCACAGAGTTACAACTTTCACCTAAGGAAGCCATTAATTAAGACTGTTCTTGTGGAATTTGCCAAGTGATATTTGGAGGCCCATAGAGGGTTATGGTGAAAAAGGAAATATCCTACAATTAAAACCGAAAAGAAACTTTCTCAGAAACTGCATTGTGTTCTATTAATTCATCGAACCGAGTTGTTGCTTTCCCCTCTAGTAGCCGATCACTAAGACTGTTCTTGTGGAATTTGCAAGGTGATATCTGGAAGCCCATAGAGGGCTTTCGTGAAAATGGAAATATCTTCCGTTAAAAACTGGAAAGAGACTTTCTAAGAAACTGGTTTGTGTTCTGTTAATTCATCTCACAGAGTTACAGCTTTCCCCTCAAGAAGCCTTTCGATAAGACTGTTTTGTAGAATTTGCGAAGTGATATTTGGAAACCCATAGAGGTCAGTGGTGCAAAAGGAAATATCCTAAGATAAATACTGAAAAGAAGCTTTCTGATAAACTGCTTTGTGTTCTGTTAATTTATTTCACAGAGTTACAGCTTTCCCCTCAAGATGCCTTTGTTAAGCCGGTTCTTGCGGAATTTCAAAAGTGATATTTTGAAGCATATAGAGGGCTATGGTGAAAAAGGAAATATCTTCCGTTAAAACTGGAAAGAAGCTTTCTGAGATACTGCTTTGTGTTCTGTTAATTCACTTCACAGAGTTACAGTTTAGCCTCAAGAAGCCTTTTGCTACGTCTCTTCTTGTGGAATTTGTAAAGTGATATTTGGAAGCCCAAAGAGGGCTATGGTGAAAAAGGAAATATCTTCCGTTAAAAACTGGAAAGAAGCTTTCTGAGAAACTGCTTTGTGTCCTGTTAATTCATTTCACAGAGTTACAGCTTTCCCCTCAAGAAGCCTTTCGCTAAGAATGTTTTGTGGAATTTGTAAGGTGATATTTGGAAGCCCATAGATGGCTATGTTGAAAAAGGAAATATCTTCAGTTAAAAACTGCAAAGAAGCTTTCTGAGAAACTGCTTTGTGTTCTGTTAATTCATCTCACAGAGTTACAGCTTTCCACTCAACAAGCCTTTCGCTAAGACTGTTCTTCTGGAATTTGGAAAGTGATATGTAGAAGCCCATAGAGGGCTAGGGTGAAAAAGGAAACATCCTGAGATAAAAACTGAACAGAAGCTTTCTGAGAAACTGCTTTGTGTTCTGTTAATTCATCTCGCAGACTTACAGCTTTCCCCTCAAGAAGTCTTTCGCTAAGACTGTTCTTGTGGAATTTGCAATGTGATATTTGGAAGCCCATGGAGGGCTATGGTGAAAAAGGACATATCTTCTGTTAAAAACACGGAAAAAGCTTTCTGATTACAGCTTTCCCCTCAAGAAGCCTTTCTCTAATACTGTTCTTGGGGAAATTGCAAAGTGATATTTGAAAGCTCATAGACGTTTATGGTTAAAAATGAACCATCTTCTGTAAAAACTGGAAAGAAGCTTCCTGAGAAACTGCTTTGTGTTCTGTTAATTCATCTCACAGAGTTACAGCTTTCCCCTCAAGAAGCCTTTCGCTAAGACTGTTCTTGTGGAATTTGCAAAGTGATATTTGGAAGCCCGTAGAGAGCTATGGTGAAAAAGGAAATATCTTCCGTTAAAAACTGGAAAGAAGCTTTCTGAGAAACTGCTTTGTGTTCTGTTAGTACATCTCACAGAGTTAGAGCTTTCCCCTCAAGAAGCCTTTTGCTACGACTATTCTTCTGGAATTTGCAAATTGATATTTGGAAGCCCATAGAAGTCTATGGAGAAAAAGGAAATATCCTAAGATAAAAACTGAAAAGAAGCTTTCTGAGAAACTGCTTTGTGTTCTGTTAATTCATCTCACAGAGTTACAGCTTTCCCCTAAAGAAGCCTTTCGCTAAGACTGCTCTTGTGGAATTTGCAAAGTGATATTTGGAAGCCCATAGAGGGCTTTGGTGAAAAAGGAAATAACTTCAGTTAAAAACTGGAAAGAAGCTTTCTGAGAAACTGCTTTGTCTTCTGTTAATTCATCTCACAGTGTTACAGCCTTCCCCTCAAGAAGCCTTTCGCTAAGACTACTCTTGTGGAATTTGGAAAGTGATATTTGGAAGTCCTTAGTGGTCTATGGTGGAAAAGGAAAGATCCTAAAACAAAAACTGAAAAGAAACTTTCTGAGAAACTACTTTCTGTTCTGTTAATTCATCACACAGACTTACAGCTTTCCCCTCAAGAAGCCTTTCTCTAAGACTTTTCTTGTGGAATTTGAAAGTGATATTTGGAAGCCCATAGAGGGCTATGGTAAAAAAGGAAATATCTTCCGTTAAAAATTCTAAAGAAGCTTTCTAAGAAACTGCTTTGTGTTCTGTAAATTCATCTCACAGAGTTACAGCATTCCCCTCAAGAAGCCTTTCGCTAATACTGTTCTTGTGGAATTTGCAAAGTGATAATTGGAAGGCCATAGAGGTCTATGTTGAAAAAGGAAATATCTTCAGTTAAAAAATAAAAAGAAGCTTTCTGAGAAACTGCTTTGTGTTCTGTTAATTCATCTCACAGAGTTACAACTTTCCCCTCAGGAAGCCTTTCGCTAAGACTGTTCTTGTAGAATTTGCAAAGTGATATTTGGAAGCTCATAGAGGGCTATGGTGAAAAAGGAAATATCTTCCGTTAAAAACTGGAAAGAGGCTTTCTGACCAACTGCTTTGTGTTCTGATAATTCAACTCACAGAGTAACATCTTTCGCCTCAAGAAGCCTTTCGCTTAGACTGTTTTTGTGGAAATTGGAAAGTGATACTTAGAATCCCACAGAGGGCTATGGTGAAAAAGGAAATATCCTAAGATAATACTGAAAAGAAGCTTTATGAAAAACTACATTTTGTTCTGTTAATTCATCTCACAGACTTACAGCTTTCCCCTCAAGAAGCCTTTTGCAAAGACTGTGCTCGTGGAATTTTCAAAGTGATATTTGGAAGCCCATAGAGGGCTACGGTTAAAAAGGAAACATCTTCCGTTAAAAACTGGAAAGAAGGTTTCTGAGAATCTGCTTTGTGTTCCGTTAATTCATCTCACAGACTTACAGCTTTCCCCTCAAGAAGCCTTTCGCTAAGTCTGTTCTCGTGGAATTTGCAAAGTGATATTTGGAAGCCCATAGAGGGGTACGGTTAAAAAGGAAACATCTTCCGTTAAAAACTGGAAAGATGCTTTCTGAGAAACTGCTTTGTGTTCTGTTAATTCATCTCACACAGTTACAGCTTTCCCCTCAAGAAGCTTTTCAGTGAGACTGTTCTTGTGGAATTTGCAAAGTGATATTTGGTGGCCCATAGGCCGTATGGTGAAAAAGGAAATAACTTCTGATAAAAACTGGAAAGAGACTTTCTGAGAAACTGCTCTGTGTTCTGTTAATTCGTCTCACACAGTCACAGCTTTCCCCTCAAGAAACCTTTCCGTAAGACAGTTCTTTTGGAATTTGCAATGTGATATTTGGAAGCCCATGCATGGCTATGGTGAAAAAGGAAATATCTTCAGTTAAAAACTGGAAAGAAACTTTCTGAGAAACTGCTTTGTGTTCTGTTAATTCATCTCACAGAATTACAGCTTTCCCTTCAAGAAGCCTCTCCCTAAGACTGTTCTTGTGGAATTTTCAAAGTGATATTTGAAAGCCCTTAGAGGGCTATGGTGAAAAAGGAAATATCCTATATAAAACCTGAAAAGAAGCTTTCTGAGAACCTGCTTTGTGTTCTGTTAATTCATCTCACAGAGTTGCAGCTTTCCCCTCAAGAAGTCGTTCATTAAGGCTGTTCTTGTGGAATTTGCAAAGTGATATTTGGAAGACCATAGAGGGCTATGGTGAAAAAGGAAATATCCTACGAAAAAATCTAAAAGAAGCTTTCCGAGAAACGGCATGGTGTTCTCTTAATTCATCTCACCGAGTTGTAGCTTTCCCCTCAAGAAGCGATCACTAAGACTGTTCTTGTGGAATTTGCAAGGTGATATCAGGAAGCTCATAGAAGGCTATGGTGAGAAAGGAAATACCTTCCATTAAAAACTGGAAAGAGGCTTTCTGAGAAACTGCTTTGTGTTCTGTCAATTCATCTCACAGAGTTACAGCTTTCCCCTCAAGAAGACTTTCGCTAAGACTGTTCTTGTGGAATTTGCAAAGTGATATTTGGAAGCCGATAGAGGTCTATGGTGCAAAAGGAAACATCCTAAGATAAAAACTCAAAAGAAGCTTTCTGGGAAACTGCTTTGTGTTCTGTAGATTCATTTCACAGAGTTACAGCTTTCTCCTCAAGAAGCCTTTTGCAAAGGCAATTCTTGTGGCATTTGCAAAGTGGTATTTGGAAGCCCATCAAGGGCTAGGGTGAAAAAGGAAATATCTTCAGTTAAAAACTGAAAAGGATCTTTTTGAGGAACTGCTTTGTGTTACGTTTATTCATCTCAAAGAGTTACAGCTTTCCCCTCAAGAAGCCTTTCGCTAAGACTGTTCTTGTGGAATTTGGAATGTGATATTTGGAAGCCCGTAGAGGGCTTTGGTGAAAAACGAAACATCTTCCGTTAAAATCTGGAAAGAAGCTTTCTGAGAAACTGCTTTGTGTCCTGTTAATTCATTTCACAGAGATACAGCTTTCCCCTCAAGAAGCCTTTCGCTAAGAATGCTTTGTGGAATTTGTAAGGTGATATTTGGAGGACGATAGAGGGCTATGGTGAAAAAGGAAATATCTTCAGTTAAAAACTGAAAAAAAGATTTCTGAGAAAATGCTTTGTGTTCTGATAATTCATCTCACAGAGTTACAGCTTACCCCTCAAGAAGCCTTTCGCTAAGTCTGTTCTTGTGGAATTTAAAAAGTGATATTTGGAAGCCCATATGGGGCTTTGGTGAAAAAAAAATATCTTCCGTTAAAAACTGGAAAGAAGCTTTCTGTGAAACTGCTTTGTTTTCTATTAATTCATCTCAGAGAGTTGCAGCTTTCCCTAAAAGAAGCCTTTCGTTAAGACTGTTCTTGTGCAATTTGGGAAGTGATATATAGAAGCCCAAAAAGGGCTATGGTGAAAAAGGAAATATCTTAAGATAAAAACTGAAAAGAAGCTTTCTGAGAAACTACTTTGTGTTCTGTTAGTTCATCTAACATAGTTACAGCTTGCCCCTCAAGAAGCCGTTCACTAAGACTGTTCTTCTGAAATTTGCCTTGTGTTCTGTTAAATCATCTCTCAGAGTTACAGCTTTCCACTCAAGAAGCCGTTCACTAAGACTGTTTTTCTGAAAATTGGAAAGTGATATTAGGAAGCCCATAGAGGGCTATTGTGGAAAAGGAAATATTTTCCGTTAAAAACTGGAAAGAAGCTTTATGAGAAACTGACTTGTGTTCTGTTAATTCATCTCACAGAGTTTCAGCTTTCCCCTCAAGAAGCCTTTCGCTAAGTCTAGTCTTGCGGAATTTTCAAAGTGATATTCAGAAGCCCGTAGAGGGCTAAGGAGAAAAAGAAAGTATCTTCAGTTTAAAACTGGAAAGAAGCTTTCTGAGAAACTCCTTTGTGTTCTCTTAAATCATCTCACAGAGTTACAGCTTTCCACTCAAGAAGTCTTTCGCTAAGACTGTTCTTGTGGAATTTGCAAAGTGAAGTTTGGAAGCCCATAGAGGGCTATTGTGAAAAACGAAATATCTTCCGTTAAAAACCGAAAAGAAGCTTTCTGAGAAACTGCTTTGTGTTCTGTTAGTTCATCTCACAGAGTTAAAGCTTTCCCCTCAAGAAGCCGTTCACTTGGAATTTTCTTGTGAAATTTTAAAAGTGATATTTGGAAACCCATTGAAGGCTATGATGAAAAAGGAAATATCTTCCTTTAATAACTGGAAAGAAACTTTCTGAGAAACTGCCATATGTTCTGTTAATACATCTCACCGAGTTACAGCTTTCCTCTCAAGAAGCCTTTCTGTAAGGCTTGTTTTGTGGAATTTGCAAAGTGATATTTGCAAGCCCATAGAGGCCTATGGTGAAAAAGGAAATATCTTCCATTAAAAACTGGAAGGAAGATTTCTGAAAAACTCCTTTGTGTTTTGTTAATTCATCTCACAGAGTTACAGCTTTCCCCTCCATAAGCCTTTCGCTAAGACTGTTCTTGTGGAATTTGCAAAGAGATATTTGGAAGTCCACAGAGGGCTATGGTGAAAAAGGAAACATAATAAAATAAAAACTGAAAAGAAGCTTTCTGAGAAACTGTTTTGTGTTATGTTAATTCATCTCACAGAGTTACAGCTTTTCTTTCAAGAAGGATTTCGCTAAGAGTGTTCTTGTGGAAATTGCCAAGTGATATTTGGAAGCCCTTAGAGGGCTACGGTGAAAAACGAAATATCTTCCATGAAAAACTGGAAAGAAGCTTTCTGAGAAACTGCTTTGTGTTCTGTTAATTCATCTCACAGCGTTACAGCTTTCCCCTCAAGAAGCCTTTCCCTAAGACTGTTCTTGTGGAAATTGGAAGGTGATATTTAGAGGCCCAGAGAGGGCTATGGTGAAAAAGGAAATATCCTAATACAAAAACTGAAAAGTAGCTTTCTGAGAAACGGCTTTGTGTTCTGATAATTCATGTCACAACGTTACAGGTTTCCCCTCAAGAAGCCTTTCGCTAAGGCTGTTCTTGTGGAATTTACCAAGTGATATTTGGAAGCCCATAGTGGGCTATAGTGAAAAAGGAAATATCTTCCTTTAAAAAGTGGAAAGAAGCTTTCCGAGAAACTGCTTTGTGTTCTGTTAATTCATGTCACAGTGTTACAGCTTTCCCCTCAAGAAGTCTTACGCTGAGTCTTTTCTTGTGGAATTTGCAAAGTGATATTTGGACGCCCCTAGAGGGCAATGGTGAAAAAGGAAATATCTGCAGTTAAAAACTGAAAAGGAGCTTTCTGAGCAACTGCTTTGTGTTCTGTAAATTCATCTCACAGAGTTACAGCTTTCCCCTCAAGAAGCCTTTCCCTAAAACTGTTCCTGGGGAATTTCGAAAGTGATATTTAGAAGCCCATAGAGGTCTATGGTGAAGAGGAAACAGCCTAAGATAAAAACTAAAAATAAGCTTTCTGAGAAACTGATTTGTGTTCTGTTAATTCGTCTCACAGGGTGACAGCTTTCCCCTCAAGAAGCCTTTCGCTAAGACTGTTCTTGTGGAATTTAGAACGTGATATTAGAACTCCATAGAGGGCTTTGGTGAAAAAGGAAATATCTTCTGTTAAAAACTGGAAAGATTCTTTCTGAGGAACTGCTTTTTGTTCTGTTAATTCAACTAACAGAGTTACAGCTTTCCCCTCAAGAAGCCTTTCGCTAAGACAGTTCTTGTAGAATTTGCAATGTGATATTTGGAAGTTCATAGAGGGCTATGGTGAAAAAGGAAATATCCTAAGATAAAAACTGAAAAAAATCTTTCTGAGAAACTGCTTTGTGTTCTGATAATTCATTTCACAGAGTTACAGCTTTCTCCTCAAGAAGCCTTTCGCTAAGGCTATTCTTGTGGACTTTGCCAAGTGATATTTTGAAGACCATAGATGGCTACGTTGAAAAAGGAAATTCTTCAGTTAAAATCTGGAAAGAAGCTCTCCGAGAAACTCCTTTGTGTTCGGTTAATTCATCTCACAGAATTACAGCATTCACCTCAGGAAGCCTTTCGTTGAGACTGTTCTTGTGGGATTTGCAAAGTGATCTTTGGAAGCACATTGAGGGCAATGGTGAAAAAGGAAATATCTTCAGATAAAAACTGGAAAGAAGGTTTCTGAGAAACTGCTTTTGTTCTGTTAATTTATCTCACAGAGTTAGAGCTTTCCCCTCAAGAATCCTCTTGCTAAGATTGTTCTTGTGGAATTTGCAAAGTGATATTTGGAAGCCAATAGATGGCTATGGTGAAAAAGGTAATATCTTAATTTAAAAACTGGAAAGAAGCTTTCTGATCAACTGCTTTGTGTTCTGTTAATTCATCTCACAGAGTTACAGTTTTCCCCGCAAGAAGCCTTTCGCTGAGACTGTTTTTGTTGAATTTGCAAAGGGATATTTGGAAGAGCAAAGAGGGCTATGGTGAAAAAGGAAATATCTTCAGTTAAAAACTGGAAAGAAGCTTTCTGAGAAACTGCTTTGTGTTCTGTTAATTCATCTCACAGAGTTACAGCTTTCCCCCAAGAAGCCTTTCCGTAGGACTGTTCTTGTGGAATTTGCGAAGTGGTATTTGGAAGCCCACAGAGGTCTACCGTGAAAAAGAAAATATCTTCCGTTAAAAACTGGAAAGAAGCTTTCTGAAAAACTGCTTTGTGTTCTGTTAATTCACCTCACAGAGTTACAACATTCCCCTCAAGACGCCTTTCGCGAAGACTGTTCTTGTGGAATTTGCAAAGTGATATTTGGAAGCCAGAAGAGGGCTCTGGTGAAATAGGAAATATCTTCAGTTAAAAAGTGGAAATAAGCTTTCTAAGAAACTGTTTATGTTCTGTGAATTCATCTAACAAAGTTACAGATTTCCCTTCAAAATCCTTTCACTAAGACTGTTCTTGTGGAATTTTCAAAGTGATGTTTGGAAGCCCATAGAAGGCTATGGTGAAAACGGAAATGTCCTAAGATAAAAACTGAAAAGAAGCTTTCTGAGAAACTGCTTTTTGTTCTGTTAATTCACCTCACACAGTTACAGCTTTCCCCTCAAGAAGCCTTTCGCTAAGGCTGTTCTTGTGGAATTTGCAAAGTGATTTTTGGAAGCCGATAGAAGGCTATGGTGAAAGAAGAAATATCTTCTCTTAAAAACTGGAAAGAAGCTTTCTGAGAAACTGCTTTGTGTTCTGTTAATTTATCTTACAGACTTAAACCTTTCCCCTCAAGAAGCCTTTCTGTAAGGCTGTTCTTGTGTAATTTGCAAAGTGATATTTGGAAGCCCATAGAGGGCTATGGTGAAAAAGGAAATATCTTCAGTTCAAAACTGGAAAGAAGATTTCTGAAAAACTGCTTTGTGTTCTGTTAATTCACCTCACAGAGTTACAACATTCCCCTCAAGACGCCTTTCGCGAAGACTGTTTTTGTGGAATTTGCAAAGTGATATTTGGACGCCCATAGAGGGCTATGGTGAAAAAGGAAATATCCTCAGTTAAAAACTGGAAAGAAGCTTTCTGAGAAACTACTTTGTGTTCTGTTAATTCACATCACATAGCTACAGCTTTCCCCTCAAGAAGCCTTTTGCTAAGACACTTCTTGTGGAATTTGCAAAGTGATATTGGGAAGCCCAGAAAGGGCTACGGTGAAAAAGGAAATATCTTCCGTTAAAAACTGGAAAGAAGATTTCTGAGAAACTGCTTTGTGTTCTGTTAATTCATCTCACAGAGTTACAGCTTTCCCCTCCAGAAGTCTTTGGCTAAGACTATTCTTGTGGAATTTGCAAAATTTGCAAAGTGATATTTTGAAAACCTTAGAGGGCTATGGTGAAAAAGGAAATACCCTAAGATAAAAACTGAAAAGAAGCTTTCTGAGCAACTGCTTTGTTTTCTGTTAAATCAACTCACAGAGTTACAGCTTTCCCCTCAAGAAGCCTGTCGCTAAGGCTGTTTTTGTGGAGTTTGCAAAGTGATATTTGGAAGCCCATAGATGGCTATGGTGAAAATGGAAATATCCTAAGATAAAAATAGAAAAGAAGCTTTCTGAGAAACTGCCTTGTGTTCTGTTAGTTCATCTCACAGATTTACAGCTTTACCCTCAAGAAACCGTTCACTAAGACTGTTCTTGTTAAATTTGCAAAGTGATATTGGAAGCCCGTAGAGGGCTATGCTGAAAAGGGAAATAACTTCAGTTTAAAACTGGAAAGAATCTTTCTGAGAAACTACTTTGTGTTCTCTTAATTCAACTCACAGAGTTACAGCTTTCCCTTCAATAAGCCTTTCGCTAAGACAGTTCTTGTGGAATTTGCAAAGTGATATTTGGAGCCCTTAGAAGGCGATGGTGAAAAAGGAAATATCCTAATATAAAAACTGAACAGAAGCTTTCAGAGAACCTGCTTTGTATACTGTTAATTCATCTCACAGATTTACAGCTTGTCCCTGCAGAAGCCTTTCACTAAGACTGTTCTTGTGGAATTTGCAAAGAGAAATTTCGAAGCCTATAGAGGGCTATGGTGAAAAAGGGAATATCTTCCGTTAAAACCGAAAAGAAGGTTTCTGAGAAACTGCTTTGTGTTCTGTTAATTCAACTCACAGAGTTACAGCTTTCCCCTCAACAAACCTTTCGCTAAGACTGTTCTTTTGGAATTTGCAAAGTGATATTTGGAAGCCCATAGAGGGCTAAGCTGAAAAAGGAAATATCTTCCGTTAAAAACTGGAAAGAAACTTTATGAGAATCTGCCGTGTGTTATGTTAATACATCTCACGGAGTTACAGCTTTCCCCACAAGAAGCCTTTCGCTAAGACTGTTCCTGTGGGATTTGCAAAGTGATATTTGGAAGCCCATAGAGGGCTACGGTGAAAATGGAATTATCTTCAGTTAACAACAGGAAAGAATCTTCTGAGAAACTGCTTTGTGTTCTGTTAATTCATTTCACAGAGTTACAGCTTTCCCTCAAGAAGCCTTTCACTAAGACTCTTCTTGTGGAATTTGCAAAGTGATCTTTGGAAGCCCATAGAGGGCTATGGTGAAAAAGGAAATATCTTCCGTTAAAAACTGTAAAGAAGCTTTATGAGAATCTGCGTGTGTTATGTTAATGCATCTCACCGAGTTACAGCTTTCCCCACAAGAAGCCTTTCGCTAAGACTGTTACTGTGGGATTTGCAAAGTGATATTTGGAAGCCCATAGAGGGCTACGGTGAAAATGGAATTATCTTCAGTTAACAAGTGAAAAGAAGCTTCTGAGAAACTGCTTCGTGTTCTGTTAATTCATTTCACAGAGTTACAGCTTTCCCTCAAGAAGCCTTTCACTAAGACTCTTCTTGTGGAATTTGCAAAGTGATCTTTGGAAGCCCATAGAGGGCTATGGTGAAAAAGGAAATATCTTCCGTTAAAAACTGTAAAGAAGCTTTATGAGAATCTGCCGTGTGTTATGTTAATACATCTCACCGAGTTACAACTTTACCCACAAGAAGCCTTTCGCTAAGACTGTTCCTGTGGGATTTGCAAAGTGATATTTGGAAGCCCATAGAGGGCTACGCTGAAAATTGAAATATCTTCAGTTAACAGCAGGAAAGAAGCTTCTGAGAAACTGCTTTGTGTTCTGTTAATTCATCTCCAAGAGTTACAGCTTTCCCCTCAAGAAGCCTTTCGGTACGACGGCTCTTGTGGAATTTGCAGAGTGATATTTAGAAGCCCACAGAGGGCTATGGTGAAAAAGGAAATAGACTAAGATAAAAACTGAAAACAAACTTTTTGAGAAGCTGCTTTGTGTTCTGTTAATTCATCTCACAGTGTTCCAGCTTTCCCCTAAAGAAGCCTTTCGCTAAGACTGTTCTTGTGGAATTTTCAAGGAGATATTTGGAAGCCCTTAGAGGGCTATGGTAAAAAAGGATATACCTTCAGTTAAAAACTGGAAAGAAGCTTTCTGAGAAACTGCTTAGTGTTCTGTTAATTCATCTCACAGAGTTACATTTCTCCCTTCAAGAAGACTTTCGCTAAGAGTGTTTTTGTGGAATTTGTAAAGTGATATTTGGAAACCCTAGAGGGCTATGGTGAAAAAGGAAATATCTTCCATTAAAAACTGGAAAGAAGCTTTCTGAGAAACTGCTTGGTGTTCTGTTAATTCATCTCACAGAGTTATAGCTTTCCCCTCAAAAAGCCTTTCTCTAAGGCTGTTGTTGTGGAATTTGCAAAGTGATATTTGGAATCCCAAAGAGGGCTATGGTGAAAATGGAAATATCCTAAGATGAAAACCGAAAAGAACCTTTCTGAGAAACTGCTTTCTGTTCTGGTAGTTCATCTCACAGTGTTACAGCATTCTGCTCAAGGAGCCGTTCACTAAGACTGTTCTTGTGGAATTTGACAAGTGACATATGGAAGCCCTTAGAGGCCTATGATGAAAAAGTAAATATCCTAAGATAAAAACTGAAAAGAAACCTTCGGGGAAACTGCTTTGTTTTCTGTTAATTCAACTGACACAGTTACAGCTTTACCCTCAAGAAGCCTTTCGCTAAGGCTGCTGTTGTGGTATTTGCAAAGTGATATTTGGAAGCCCATAGAGGGCTACGGTGAAAAAGGAAATATCTTCAGTTAAAAACTGAAAAGAAGCTTTCTGACAAACTGCTGTGTGTTCTGTCAATTCATCTCAAAGAATTAGAGCTTTCACCTGAAAACACCTTCGGCTAAGACTGTTCTTGTGGAATTTGCAAAGTGATATTTGGAAGCCCAGAGAGGGCTACGGTGAAAAAGGAAATATCTTCCGTTAAAAACTGGAAAGAAGATTTCTGAGAAACTGCTTTGTGTTCTGTTAATTCATCTCACAGAGTTAAAGCTTTCCCCTCCAGAAGTCTTTGGCTAAGACTATTCTTGTGGAATTTGCAAAATTTGCAAAGTGATATTTCGAAGCCCTTAGAGGGCTATGGTGAAAAAGGAAATACCCTAAGATAAAAACTGAAAAGAAGCTTTCTGAGCAACTGCTTTGTTTTCTGTTAAATCAACTCACAGAGTTACAGGTTTCCCCTCAAGAAGCCTGTCGCTAAGGCTGTTTTTGTGGAATTTGCAAAGTGATATTTGGAAGCCCATAGATGGCTATGGTGAAAATGGAAATATCCTAAGATAAAAATAGAAAAGAAGCTTTCTGAGAAACTGCCTTGTGTTCTGTTAGTTCATCTCACAGAGTTACAGCTTTACCCTCATGAAACCGTTCACTAAGTCTGCTCTTGTGAAATTTGCAAAGTGATATTCGAAGCCCGTAGAGGGTTATGGTGAAAAAGGAAATAACTTCAGTTTAAAACTGGAAAGAATCTTTCTGAGAAACTACTTTGTGTTCTCTTAATTCAACTCACAGAGTTACAGCTTTCCCTTCAATAAGCCTTTCGCTAAGACAGTTCTTGTGGAATTTGCAAAGTGATATTTGGAGCCCTTAGAAGGCGATGGTGAAAAAGGAAATATCCTAATATAAAAACTGAACAGAAGCTTTCTGAGAAACTGCTTTGTATACTGTTAATTCATCTCACAGATTTACAGCTTGTCCCTGCAGAAGCCTTTCACTAAGACGGTTCTTGTGGAATTTGCAAAGAGAAATTTCGAAGCCTATAGAGGGCTATGGTGAAAAAGGGAATATCTTCCGTTAAAAACCGAAAAGAAGCTTTCTGAGAAACTGATTTGTGTTCTGTTAGTTCATCTCATAGAGTTTGAGCTTTCTTCTCAAGGAGCCGTTCACTAAGACTCTTCTTGTGCAATTTGCAAATTCATATTTGGTAACCCATAGAGGGCTATGGTGAAAAAGGAAATATCTCCCGTTAAAAAGGAGAAAGCAGCTTCTTGAGAAACTGGCATGTTTTCTATTAATACGTCTCACCGAATTAGAGCTTTCCCTTCCAGAAGCCTTTCGCTAAGACTGTTCTTGTGGAATTTGCAAGGTGATATTTGGAAGACCATAGAGGGCTATGGTGAAAAAGGAAATAGCCTAAGATAGAAACTGAAAAGAAGCTTTCTGAAAAACTGCTTTGTGTTCTGTTGAATCATCTCAAAGAGTTAGAGCTTTCCCCTTAAGAAGCCTTTCGCTAATACTGTTCTTGTGGAATTTGCAAAGTGATATTCGGAAGCCCATAGAGTGCTATAGTGAAAATGGAAATCTACTAAGATAAAAACCGAAAAGAAGCTTTCTGAAAAACTGCCTTGTGTTCTGTTAGTTCATCTCATAGAGTTACAGATTTCCCCTCAAGAAGCCGTTCACTAAGACTGTTCTTGTGAAATTTGCAAAGTGATATTTGGAAGCCCATAGAAGGCTATGGTGAAAAAGGAAATACTTTCAATTAGAAACTAAAAAGAAGCTTTCTGAGAAGCTGCTTTGTGTTCTGTTAATTCATCTCAGAGTGTTACAGCTTTCCCCTCAAGAAGCCTGTCGCTAAGACTGTTCTTGTGGAACTTCCAAAGTGATATTTGGAAGCCCTTTAGAGGGCTATGGTGAAAAAGCAATATCTTCCGTTAAAAACCGGAAAGAAGATTTCTGAGAAACTTCTTTGTGTTCTGTTAATTCATCTCACAGAGTTACAGCTTTCACCTCAAGAAGCCTTTCGCTAAGACTCTTCTTGTGGAATTTGCAAAGTGATATTTGGAATCTTATATAGGGCTTCTGTGAAAAAGGAAATATGTTCCATTAAAAACTGAAAAGAAGCTTTCTGAGAAACTGCTTTCTGTTCTGTTAATTCATCTCACAGAGTTACAGCATATCCCTCCAGAAGCCTTTCACCAAGACTGTTCTTGTGGAATTTGCAAAGTGTAATTTTGAAGCCAATGGAGGGCTATGGTGAAATAGGAAATATTTTCCGTTAAAAACCAGAAAGAAGCTTTCTGAGAAACTGTTTTGTGTTCTGTTTATTCATCTCACAACGTTACAGCTTTCCCCTCAAGAAGTCGTTAACTAAGATTGTTTTTGTGGAATTTGGAAAGTGATATTTGGAAGCCCCTAGAGGGCTATAGTGAAAAAGGAAATAGCCTAAGATAAAAACTGATAAGAAGCTTTCTGAAAAACTGCCTTGTGTTCTGTCAATTCAACTCACACTGTTACAGCTTTCTCCTCAAGAAGACTTTCGCTAAGACTGTTGTTGTGGAATTTGCAAAATGATATTTGGAAGCCCATACAGGGCTATGGTTAAAAAGGAAATATCTTCCGTTAAAACTGGAAAGAAGCTTTCTGAGAAACTGCTTTGTGTTCTGTTAATTCATCTCACAGAGTTGCAGCTTTCCCCTCTAGAAGCCTTTCGCTAAGACTGTCCTTGTGGAATTTGCAAAGTGATATTTGGAAGCCCATAGAGGGCTATGGTGAAAAAGGAAATATCCTCAGTTAAAAACTGGAAAGAAGTTTTCTGAGAAACTGCTTTGTGTTCTGTTAATTTAACTCACAGAGTTACAGCTTTCGCCTCAAGAAGTCTTTTGCTAAGACTGTTCTTGTGGCATTTCCAAAATGATATTTGGAAGCCCATAGAGGGCTATGGTGAAAGAAGAAGTATTTTCCGTTAAAAACTGGAAAGAATCTTTCTGAGAAACTGCTTTGTGTTCTGTTAGTTCATGTCAGAGAGTTACAGCTTTCCCCTCCAGAAACCTTTCGCTAAGACTGTTGTTTTGTAATTTGCAAAGTGATATTTCGAAGCCCATTCAGGGCTATGGTGAAAAAGGAAATATCCTAAGATAAAAACTGAAAAGAAGCTTTCGTAGAAACTGCTTTGTGTTCTGTTAATTCATCTCACAGAGTTACAACTTTCCCTTCCAGAAGCCTTTCGCTAAGACTGTTCCTGTGGAATTTGCAAAGTCATATTTGGAAGCTCATAGAGGGCTATGATGAAAACGGAAATATCTTCAGTTAAAAACTGAAAAGAAGCTTTCTGAGAAACTGCCGTGTGTTTTGTTAATTATACATCAGACCGAGTTAGAGCTTTCCCCACAAGAAGCCTTCGCTAAGAATGTTCTTGTGGAATATTCAAAGTCATATTTGGAAGCCCATAGAGGGCTGTGGTGAAAACGGAAATATCTTCCGATATAAACTGGAAAGAAGCTTTCTGAGAAACTGCTTAGTGTTCTGTTAATTCATCTCACAGAGTTACAGCTTTCCCTTCCAGAAGCCTTTTGCTAAGACTGTTCCTGTGGAATTTGCAAAGTGATATTTGGAAGCCCTTAGAGGTCTATGGTGAAAAAGGAAATATCTTCAATTAAAAACTGGAAAGAAGCTTTCTGAGAGATTCCTTTGAATTCTGTTAATTCATTTCACAGAATTACAGCTTTCGCCTCAAGAAGTCTTTCGCTAAGAATCTTCTTGTGGACTTTGCAAAGTGATATTTGGAAGCCCATAGAATGCTACGGTGAAAAAGGAAGTATCTTCCGTTAAAAACTGGATAGAAGATTTCTGAGAAACTGCTTTGTGTTCTGTTAATTCATCTCAGAGAGTTACAGCTTTCCCTCAAGAAGCCTTTCGCTAAGTCTGTTCTTGGGGAATTTGCAAAGTGATATTTGGAAGACCCTAGAGGGCTATGGTGAAAAAGGAAATATCTTCCGTTAAAAACCGAAAAGAAGATTTCTGAGAAACTGCTTTGTGTTCTGTTAATTCATCTCACAGAGTTACAGCTTTCACCTCAAAGAGGCTTTTGCTAAGACAGTTCTTGTGGAATTTGCAAAGTGATATTTTGAAGCCCATAGAGGGCTATGGTGAAAGAGTTAATATCTTCAGCTAAATACTGGAAAGAAGCTGTCTGAGAAACTACTTTGTGTACTGATAATTCATCTCACAGAGTTACTGCTTTCCCCTCAGGAAGCCTTTCACTAAGACTGTTCTTATGAAATTTGCAAAGTGATATTTGGAAACCCATAGAGGGCTATGGTGAAAAAGGAAATATCTTCCGTTAAAAACTGGAAAGAAGCTTTCTGAGAAACTGCTTTGTGTTCTGTTAATTCTTCTTACAGAGTTACAACTTTCGCCTCTAGAAGCCTTTTGCTAACACTGTTGGTGTAGAACTTGCAAAGTGATATTTGGAAGCCCATAGAGGGCTGTGGTGAAAAAGGAAATATCCTAAGGTAAAAACTGAAAAGAAGCATTCTGAGAAACTGCTCTGTGCTCTGCTAAATCAGCTCAGAGAGTTACAGCTTTCCCTTCAAGAAGCCTCTCTCTAAGGCTGTTTTTGTGGAATTGGCAAAGAGATATTTGGAAGCCCGTAGAGGGCTATGGTGAAAAAGGCAATATCTTCCGTTAAAAACTGGAAAGAAGTGTTCGGAGAAATTGCTTCGTGTTCTGTTAATTCATCGCACAGAGTTACAGCTTTCCCCTCAAGAAGCCTTTCGCTAAGTCTGTTCTTGTGGAATTTGCAAAGTGATATTTGGAAGCCCATAGAGGCCTCACAGAGTTACAGCTTTCTCGCAAGAAGCCTTTCGCTAAGACTGTTCTTCTGGAATTTCCAAAGGGATACTTGGAAGCCCATAGAGGGCTATGGTGAAAAAGAAAATATCTTCCGTTAAAAACTGGAAAGAAGCTTTCTGAGAAACTGCTTTGTGTTCTGTTACTTCATCTCACAGTGTTACTGCTTTGCCCTGAAGAAGCCTTTCGCTAAGACTGTTCTTGTGGAATTAGCAAAGTGATATTTAGAAGCCCATAAACGGCTATGGTCAAAAATGAAATATCTTCCATAAAAACTAGAAACAATCTTTCTGAGAAACTGCTTTGTGTTCTGTTAATTCTTCCCACAGAGTTACAGCTTTCCCCTGAAGAAGATTTTCGCTCCGAGTGTTCTTGTGGAATTTGAAAGTGATATTTGGAAGTCCATAGAGGACTATGGTGGAAAAGGAAATATCTTCCGTTAAAAACTAGAAAGAAGCTTTCTGAGAAACTGCTTTGTGTTCTGTTAATTCATCTCCCAGAGTTACTGCGTTCCTCTCAAGAAGCCTTTCGCTAAGAATCTTCTTGTGGAATTTGTAAAGTGATAATTGGAAGCCCATAGAGGGTTACGGTGAAAAAGGAAAATCTTCCCTTAAAAACTGGAAAGAAGCTTTCTGAGAAACTGGTTTGTGTTCGGTTAATTCATCATACAGTTACTGCTTTCCCCTAAGAACCCTTTCGCTAAGACTCTTCTTGTGGAATTGGCAAAGTGATATTTGGAAGCCCATAGAGGTCTACAGTGAAAAAAGAAATATCTTCCGTTAAAAACTGGAAAGAAGCTTTCTGAGAAACTGCTTTGTGTTCTGTTAATTCATCTCACAGAGTCACTGCTTTCACCTTAAGAAACCTTTCGCTAAGACTGTTCTTGTGGAATTTTCATAGTGATATTTTCAAGTACATAGAGGGCTAAGGTGAAAAAGGAAATATCCTAAGATAAAAACTGAAAAGAAGCATTCTGAGAAACTACTTTGTGTTCTGTTAATTCATCTCACAGAGTTACAGCTTTCCCCTGAAGAAGCCTTTCACGAAGACTCTTCTTGTGGAATTTGCAAAGTGATATTTGGAAGCCCATAGAGGGCTATGGTGAAAAAGGAAATATCTTCCGTTAAAAACTGGAAAGAAACTTTCTGAGAAACTGCTCTGTGTTCTGTTAATTCATCTCACAGAGTTACAGCTTTCCCCTCAAGAAGCCTTTCGCTAAGACTGTTCTTGTGGAATTTTCAAAGTGATATTTGGAAGCCCATCGAGGGATATGGTGAAAAAGGAAATATCTTCCGTTAAAAACTGGAAAGAAGCTTTCTGAGAAATTGCTTTGTGTTCTGTTAATTCATCTCACAGAGTTACTGCGTTCCTCTCAAGAAGCCTTTCGCTAAGACTCTTCTTGTGGAATTTGTAAAGTGATATTTGGAAGCCCATAGAGGGTTATGGTGAAAAAGGAAAATCTTCCCTGAAAAACTGGAAAGAAGCTTTCTGAGAAACTGCTTTGTTTTCGGTTAATTCATCTCACAGTTACTGCTTTCCCCTCAAGAAGCCTTTCGCTAAGACTCTTCTTGTGGAATTGGCAAAGTGATATTAGGAAGCCCATAGAGGTCTATGGTGAAAAAGGAAATATCTTCCGTTAAAAACTGGAGAGAAGCTTTCTGAGAAACTGCTTTGTGTTCTGTTAATTCATCTCACAGAGTCACTGCTTTCACCTCAAGAAGCCTTTCGCTTAGAGTGTTCTTGTGGAATTTGCAAAGTGATATTTGGAAGTCCATAGAGGGCTACGGTGAAAAAGGAAATATCTTCCATTAAAAACGGGAAAGAAGGTTTCTGAGAAACTGCTTTGTGTTCTCTCAATTCATCTCACAGAGTTACAGATTTCCCCTCAAGAAGCCTTTCGCTAAGTCTCTTTTTGTGGAATTTGCAAAGTGATATTTGGAAACCTATAGAGGGCTTTATTGAAAAAGGAAATATCTTCCGTTGAAAAATAGAAAGAAGCTTTCTGAGAAACTTATTCGTGTTCTGTTAATTCATCTCACAGAATTACAGCTTTCCTTTCAAAAAGCCTTTCGCTAAGACAGTTCTTTTGGAATATGCAAAATGATATTTGGAAGCACATAGAGGGCTATGGTGAACAAGGAAATATCTTCCTTTAAAAACTGGAAAGAAGTTTTCTGAGAAACTGCTTTGTGTACTGTTAATACTTTTCACATAGTTACAGTTTTCCCCTCAAGAAGCCTTTCGCTAAGGTTGTTCTTTTACAATTTGCAAAGTGGTATTTGGAAGCCCATAGAGGGCTATGGTGAAAAAGGATATATCTTCCGTTTAAAACTGGAAAGAAGCATTCTGAGAAACTGCTTTGTGTTCTGTTACTTCTTCCCATAGAGTTACAGCTTCCCCCTGAAGAAGATTTTCGCTAAGACTCTTCTTATGTAATTTGCAAAGTGATATATGGAAGCCCATAGAGGGCTACGGTGGAAAAGGAAATATCTTCTGTTAAAAACAGGAAAGAAGCTTTCTGAGAAACTGTTTTGTGTTCTGTTAATTCATCTCACAGAGTTACAGCTTTCTCTTAAATAAGCCTTTCGCTAAGACTCTTCTTGTGGAATTTTCAAAGTGATATTTGGAAGCCCATAGAGGTCTATGGTGGAAAAGGAAATATCTTCCGTTAAAAACTAGAAAGAAGCTTTCTGAGGAACTGCTTTGTGTTCCGTTAATTCATCTCACAGAGTTACTGCGTTCCTCTCAAGAAGCCTTTGGCTAAGACTCTTCTTGTGGAATTTGTAAAGTGATATTTAGAAGCCCATAGAGGGTTATTGTGAAAAAGGAAATCTTCCCTTAAAAACTGGAAAGAAGCTTTCTGAGAAACTGCTTTGTGTTCGGTTAATTCATCTTACAGTTACTGCTTTCCCCTAAGAAGCCTTTCACTAAGACTCTTCTTGTGGAATTGGCAAAGTGATATTTGGAAGCCCATAGACGTCTACGGTGAAAAAGGAAATATCTTCCGTTAAAAACTGGAAAGAAGCTTTCTGAGAAACTGCTTTGTGTTCTGTTAATTCATCTCACAGAGTTACAGCCTTCAACTCAAGAAGCCGTTTGATAAGACTGTTCTTGTGGAATTTGTAAAGTGATATTTGGAAGCCCATAGAGGGCTATGGTGAAAAAGGAAGTATCTTCCGATAAAAATTGGAAAGAAGCTTTCTGAGAAACTGCTTTGTGTTGTGTTAATTGATCTCACAGAATTACAGCTTTCCCCTCAAGAAGCCTTTCGCGAAGACTCTTCTTGGGGAATTTGGAAAGTGTTATTTGGAAGCCCATAGAGGGCTATGGTGAAAAAGGTAATATCTTCAGTGAAAAACTGAAAAGAAGCACTCTGAGAAACTGCGTGGTGTTCTGGTAATTCATCTCACAGAGTTACAACCTTTCTCTCAAGAAACCTTTTGATAAGACTGTTCTTGTGGAATTTGCAAAGTGATAATTGGAAGCCCAAAGTGGGCTATGGTGAAAAAGGAAATACCTTCCGTTAAAAATTGGAAAGAAGCTTTCTGAGAAACTGCTTTGTGTTCTGTTAAGTCATCTCACAGAGTTACAGCTTTCCCTTCAAGAAGACTTTCGCTAAGACTGTTCTTGTGGAATTTGCAGTGTGGTATTTGGAAGGCCATAGAGGGCTATGGTGAAAAAGGAAATATCCTCTGTTAAAAAGTGGAAAGAAGCTTTCTCAGAATCTGTTTTGTGTTCTGTTATTTCATCTCACAGAGTTAGCGCTTTCCCCTCAAGAAGCCTTTCGCTAAGACTGTTCCTTTGGAATTTGCAAAATGATATTTGGAGCCCATAGAGGGCTATGGTGAAAAGGGAAATATCTTCAGTTAAAAAGTGGAAAGAAGCTTTCTGAGAAACTGCTTTGTGTTCTGTTAATTCATCTCACACAGTTACAGCTTTCCCCCAAGAAGCCTTTCCTTAGGACTGTTCTTGTGGAATTTGCAAAGTGATATTTGGACGCCCATAGAGGGCTATGGTGAAAAAGGAAATATCCTCAGTTAAAAACTGGAAAGAAGCTTTCTGAGAAACTGCTCTGTGCTCTGTTAAATCAGCTCAGAGAGTTACAGCTTTCCCTTCAAGAAGCCTCTCTCTAAGGCTGTTTTTGTGGAATTGGCAAAGAGATATTTGGAAGCCCGTAGAGGGCTATGGTGAAAAAGGCAATATCTTCCGTTAAAAACTGGAAAGAAGTGTTCGGAGAAATTGCTTCGTGTTCTGTTAATTCATCGCACAGAGTTACAGCTTTCCCCTCAAGAAGCCTTTCGCTAAGACTGTTCTTGTGGAATTTGCAAAGTGATATTTGGAAGCCCATAGAGGCCTCACAGAGTTACAGCTTTCTCGCAAGAAGCCTTTTGCTAAGACTGTTCTTGTGGAATTTCCAAAGGGATACTTGGAAGCCCATAGAGGGCTATGGTGAAAAAGGAAATATCTTCCGTTAAAAACTGGAAAGAAGCTTTCTGAGAAACTGCTTTGTGTTCTGTTAATTCATCTCACAGTGTTACTGCTTTGCCCTGAAGAAGCCTTTCGCTAAGACTGCTCTTGTGGAATTATCAAAGTGATATTTAGAAGCCCATAAAGGGCTATGGTCAAAAATGAAATATCTTCCATAAAAACTAGAAAGAATCTTTCTGAGAAACTGCTTTGTGTTCTGTTAATTCTTCAAAACAGAGTTACAGCTTTCCCCTGAAGAAGATTTTCGCTCCGACTGTTCTTGTGGAATTTGAAAGTGATATTTGGAAGCCCATAGAGGACTATGGTGGAAAAGGAAATATCTTCCGTTAAAAACTAGAAAGAAGCTTTCTGAGAAACTGCTTTGTGTTCTGTTAATTCATCTCACAGAGTTACTGTGTTCCTCTCAAGAAGCCTTTCGCTAAGAATCTTCTTGTGGAATTTGTAAAGTGATAATTGGAAGCAAATAGAGGGTTACGGTGAAAAAGGAAAATCTTCCCTTAAAAACTGGAAAGAAGCTTTCTGAGAAACTGGTTTGTGTTCGGTTAATTCATCATACAGTTACTGCTTTCCCCTAAGAAGCCTTTCGCTAAGACTCTTCTTGTGGAATTGGCAAAGTGATATTTGGAAGCCCATAGAGGTCTACGGTGAAAAAGGAAATATCTTCCGTTAAAAACTGGAAAGAAGCTTCTGAGAAACTGCTTTGTGTTCTGTTAATTCATCTCACAGAGTCACTGCTTTCACCTTAAGAAGCCTTTCGCTAAGACTGTTCTTGTGGAATTTTCATAGTGATATTTTCAAGCCCATAGAGGGCTAAGGTGAAAAAGGAAATATCCTAAGATAAAAACTGAAAAGAAGCATTCTGAGAAACTACTTTGTGTTCTGTTAATTCATCTCACAGAGTTACAGCTTTCCTCTGAAGAAGCCTTTCGCGAAGACTCTTCTTGTGGAATTTGCAAAGTGATATTTGGAAGCCCATAGAGGGCTATGGTGAAAAAGGAAATATTTTCCGTTAAAAACTGGAAAGAAGCTTTCTGAGAAACTGCTCTGTGTTCTGTTAATTCATCTCACAGAGTTACAGCTCTCCCCTCAAGAAGCCTTTCGCTAAGACTGTTCTTGTGGAATTTTCAAAGTGATATTTGGAAGCCCATAGAGGGATATGGTGAAAAAGGAAATATCTTCCGTTGAAAACTGGAAAGAAGCTTTCTGAGAAATTGCTTTGTGTTCTGTTACTTCATCTCACAGAGTTACTGCGTTCCTCTCAAGAAGTCTTTCGCTAAGACTCTTCTTGTGGAATTTGTAAAGTGATATTTGGAAGCCCATAGAGGGTTATGGTGAAAAAGGAAAATCTTCCCTTAAAAACTGGAAAGAAGCTTTCTGAGAAACTGCTTTGTTTTCGGTTAATTCATCTCACAGTTACTGCTTTCCCCTCAAAAAGCCTTTTGCTAAGACTCTTCTTGTGGAATTGGCAAAGTGATATTAGGAAGCCCATAGAGGTCTATGGTGAAAAAGGAAATATCTTCCGTTAAAAACTGGAAAGAAGCTTTCTGAGAAACTGCTTTGTGTTCTGTTAATTCATCTCACAGAGTCACTGCTTTCACCTCAAGAAGCCTTTCGCTTAGAGTGTTCTTGTGGAATTTGCAGAGTGATATTTGGACGTCCATAGAGGGCTATGGTGAAAAAGGAAATATCTTCCATTAAAGACGGGAAAGAAGGTTTCTGAGAAACTGCTTGGTGTTCTCTCAATTCACCTCACAGAGTTACAGATTTCCCCTCAAGAAGCCTTTCGCTCAGTCTGTTTTTGTGGAATTTGCAAAGTGATATTTGGAAACCTATAGAGGGCTTTATTGAAAAAGGAAATATCTTCCGTTGAAAACTAGAAAGAAGCTTTCTGAGAAACTTATTCGTGTTCTGTTAATTCATCTCACAGAATTACAGCTTTCCTTTCAAAAAGCCTTTCGCTAAGACAGTTCTTTTGGAATATGCAAAGTGATATTTGGAAGCACATAGAGGGCTATGGTGAACAAGGAAATATCTTCCTTTAAAAACTGGAAAGAAGTTTTCTGAGAAACTGCTTTGTGTACTGTTAATTCTTTTCACATAGTTACAGTTTTCCCCTCAAGAAGCCTTTCGCTAAGGTTGTTCTTTTACAATTTGCAAAGTGGTATTTGGAAGCCCATAGAGGGCTATGGTGAAAAAGGATATATCTTCCGTTAAAAACTGGAAAGAAGCATTCTGAGAAACTGCTTTGTGTTCTGTTACTTCTTCCCATAGAGTTACAGCTTCCCCCTGAAGAAGATTTTCGCTAAGACTCTTCTTATGGAATTTGCAAAGTGATATTTGGAAGCCCATAGAGGGCTATGGTGGAAAAGGAAATATCTTCCGTTAAAAACAGGAAAGAAGCTTTCTGAGAAACTGCTTTGTGTTCTGTTAATTCATCTCACAGAGTTACAGCTTTCTCTTCAATAAGCCTTTCGCTAAGACTCTTCTTGTGGAATTTTCAAAGTGATATTTGGAAGCCCATAGAGGTCTATGGTGGAAAAGGAAATATCTTCCGTTAAAAACTAGAAAGAAGCTTTCTGAGGAACTGCTTTGTGTTCTGTTAATTCATCTCACAGAGTTACTGCGTTCCTCTCAAGAAGCCTTTGGCTAAGACTCTTCTTGTGGAATTTGTAAAGTGATATTTAGAAGCCCATAGAGGGTTATGGTGAAAAAGGAAATCTTCCCTTAAAAACTGGAAAGAAGCTTTCTGAGAAACTGCTTTGTGTTCGGTTAATTCATCTTACAGTTACTGCTTTCCCCTAAGAAGCCTTTCGCTAAGACTCTTCTTGTGGAATTGGCAAAGTGATATTTGGAAGCCCATAGAGGTCTACGGTGAAAAAGGAAATATCTTCCGTTAAAAACTGGAAAGAAGCTTTCTGAGAAACTGCTTTGTGTTCTGTTAATTCATCTCACAGAGTTACAGCGTTCTCCTCAAGAAGCCTTTCACTAAGTCTGTTCTTGTGGAATTTGCAAAGTGATATTTGGAACTTAAAGAGGGCTATGGTGAAAAAGGAAATGTCCTAAGATAAAAACTGAAAAGAAGCTTTCTGAGAAACTGCTTTGTGTTCTGTTAATTCATCTCACACTGTTACAGCTTTCCCGACAAGAAGCCATTCACTGAGACTGTTCTTGTGGAATTTGCAAAGTGATATTGCAAACCGATAGAGGGTTATGGCGAAAAGGGAAATATCCTAAGATGAAAACCGAGAAGAAGCTTTCTTAGAAACTGCATTGTGTTCTCCTAATTCATCTCACAGTGTTTTAGCTTTCCCCTCAAGAAGTCATTCACTAAGACTGGTCCTGTGGAATTTACAAGGTGATATTTCCAAGCCCTTATAGGGCTATTTTGAAAAAGGAAATATCTTCCTTTAAAAACTGGAAAGAATCTTTCTGAGAAACTGCTTGATGCTCTGTTAATGCATCTCACAAAGCTACAGCTTTCTCCTCAATAAGCCGGTCACTAAGACTGTTCCTGTGGAATTTTCAGAGTGATATATGGAAGCCCATAGAATGCTATGGTGAAAAAGGAAATATCTTCCGTTAAAAACTGGATAGAAGCTTTCTGAGAAACTGCTTTGTGTTCTGTTAATTCATCTCACAGAGTTACAGCTTTCCCCTCTAGAAGCCTTTCGCTAAGAGTGTTCTTGTGGAATTTGCAAAGTGATATTTGGAAGACCTTAGAAGGCTGTGGTGAAAAAGGAAATATCCTAAGATAAAAACTGAAAAGAAGCTTTCTGAGAAACTGCTTGGTGTTCTGATAATTCATCTCACAGAGTTACAGTTTCCCCTCAAGAAGCCTTTCGCTAAGACTGTTCTTGTGGAATTTGCAATGTGATATTTGGAAGCCCCTGGAAGGTTATGGTGAAAATGAAATATCTTCGGTTAAAAACTGGAAAGAAGCTTTCTGAGAAACTGCTTTGTGTTCTGATAATTCATCTCACAGAGCTACAGCTTTCCCCTCAAAAAGCCATTCGCTAAGACTGTTCTTGTGGAATTTGCAAAGTGATATTTGGAAGCCCTTAGAGGGCTATTGTGAAAAACAAATATCTTCCGTTAAAAACTGCAAAGAAAATTTCTGAGAAACAGTCCTGTGTTCTGTTAATTCATCTCACAGAGTTCAGCTTTCCCCTCAAGAAGCCTTTCGCTAAGACTGTTCTTGTGGAATTTCAAAAGTAATATTTTGAAGCCCATAGTGGGCCATGGTGAAAAAGGAAATATCTTCATTAAAACAGGAAAGAAGCTTTCTGGGAAATTGCTTTGTGTTCTGTTAATTCATTTCACAGAGTTACAACTCACCCCTCAAGTAGCTTTTCGCTAAGACTCTTCTTGTGGAATTTGCAAAGTGATATTTGGAGGCCCCTAGAGGGCTATGGTGAAAAAAGAAATATCCTAAGATAAAAACTGAAAAGAAGCTTTCTGAGAAACGGATTGGTTTTCTGTTAATTCATCTCACAGAGTGACAGCTTTCCCCACATGAAACATTTCGCTAAGACTGTTCTTGTGGAATTTGCAAAGTGATATTTGGAAGCCCATAGAGGGCTATAGTGAAAAAGGAAATATCCTAAGATAAAAACTTTAAAGAAGGTTTTTGAGAAACTGCTTTGTGTTCTTTTAATTCATCTCACAGAGTTACAACTTTCGCCTCAAGAAGCCTTTCGCTAAGACTGTTCTTGTGGAATTTGCAAAGTGATATTTGAAGCCCATAGAAGTCAATTGTGAAAAAGGAAATATCCTAAGATAGAAACTGAAAAGAAGCTTTCTGAGAAACTGCTTTGTGTTCTGTTAATTCATCTCACAGAGTTACATCTTCTACCTCAAGAAGCCTTTCGCTAAGACTGTTTTTGTGGAATTTGCAAAGTGATATTTGGAAGCCCATAGAGGTCTAAGGTGGAAAAGGAAGTATCTTCAATTAAGAACTGAAAAGAAGCTTTCGGAGAAACTGCTTTGTGTTCTGGTGATTCATCTCACAGAGTTACAGCTTTAAGACTGTTCTTGTGGAATTTGCAGAGTGATACTTGGAAGCCCGTAGAGGTCTATGGTGAAAAAGGAAATATCTTCCGTTAAAGACTGATAAGAAACTGTGTGAGAAACTGCTTTGTGTTCTGTTAATTCATCTCACAGAGTTACAGCTTTCCCCTTAATAAGCCTTTCGCTAAGTCTGGTCTTGTCCAATTGTCAAAGAGATTTTTGGAAACCCCTAGAGGGTTAGGGTAAAAAAGGAACCATCTTCCGTTAAAAACTGGACAGAAGCTTTCTGAGAGACTGCTTTGTGTTCTGTTATTTCATCTCACAGAGCTAAAACTTTCCCCTCAAGAAGGCGTTCCCTAAAACTGTTCTTGTGGAATTTGCAAAGTGATATTTGGAAGCCCATAGAGGGCTATGGTGAAACAGGAAATATCTTCCGTTAAAAACTGGAAATAAGCTTTCTGAGAAACTGATTTGTGTTGTGTTAGTTCATCTCACAAAGTTACAGCTTCCCCCTCAAGGAGTCTTTCGATAAGATTCTTATTGTGGAATTTCCAAAGTGATATTTGGATGCCCATAGAGTGCTACCGTGAAAAAGGAAATATCTTCAGTTAAAGACTGAAAAGAAGCTTTCTGAAAACTGCTTTGTGTTCTGTTAATTCATCTCACAGAGTTACAGCTCTCCTCTCAGGAAGCCATTCGCTAACACTGTTGCTGTGGAATTTCCAATGTGATATTTGAAAGCCCAAAGAGGGCTATGGAGAAAAAGGAAATATCCTAAGATAAAAACTGAAAAGAATCTTTCTGAGAAACTGCTTTGTGTTCTGTTAATTCTTCTCACAGAGTTACAGCTTTCCCCTCAGGAAGCCTTTCGCTAATTCTGTTCTTGTGGAATGTTCAAAGTGATATTTGGAAGTCCATAGAGGGCTATGATGAAAAAGGAAATATCTTCAGTTAAAAACTGGAAAGAAGCTTTCCGAGAAACTGCTTTGTGTTCCGTTAATTCATCTCACAGAGTTGCAGCTTTCCTCTCAAGAAGCCTTTCGCTAAGGGTGTTCTTGTGGAATTTGCAAAGAGATTTTTGGAAACCCCTAGAGGGCTAGGGTAAAAAAGGAACCATCTGCCGTTAAAAACTGGAAAGAAGCTTTCTGAGAAACTGCTTTGTGTTGTGTTAATTCATCTCACAGAGTTACAGCTTTCCCCTCAGTTAGCCGTTAATTAAGACTGTTCTTTTGAAATTTGCAAAGTGATAATTCGAAGCCCATAGAGGGTTATGGTGAAAAAGGAAATATCTTCAGTTAAAAACTGGAAAGAAGCTTTCTGAGAAATTGCTTTGTGTTCTGTTACTTCATCTCACAGAGTTACTGCGTTCCTCTCAAGAAGCCTTTCGCTAAGACTCTTCTTGTGGAATTTGTAAAGTTATATTTGGAAGCCCATAGAGGGTTATGGTGAAAAAGGAAAATCTTCCCTTAAATACTGGAAAGAAGCTTTCTGAGAAACTGCTTTGTGTTCTGTTAATTCATCTCACAGAGTCACTGCTTTCACCTCAAGAAGCCTTTCGCTTAGACTGTTCTTGTGGAATTTGCAGAGTGATATTTGGATGTCCATAGAGGGCTATGGTGAAAAAGGAAATATCTTCCATTAAAGACGGGAAAGAAGGTTTCTGAGAAACTGCTTTGTGTTCTCTCAATTCACCTCACAGAGTTACAGATTTCCCCTCAAGAAGCCTTTCGCTCAGTCTGTTTTTATGGAATTTGCAAAGTGATATTTGGAAACCTATAGAGGGCTTTATTGAAAAAGGAAATATCTTCCGTTGAAAACTAGAAAGAAGCTTTCTGAGAAACTTATTCGTGTTCTGTTAATTCATCTCACAGAATTACAGCTTTCCTTTCAAAAAGCCTTTCGCTAAGACAGTTCTTTTGGAATATGCAAAGTGATATTTGGAAGCACATAGAGGGCTATGGTGAACAAGGAAATATCTTCCTTTAAAAACTGGAAAGAAGTTTTCTGAGAAACTGCTTTGTGTACTGTTAATTCTTTTCACATAGTTACAGTTTTCCCCTCAAGAAGCTTTTCGCTAAGGTTGTTCTTTTACAATTTGCAAAGTGGTATTTGGAAGCCCATAGAGGGCTATGGTGAAAAAGGATATATCTTCCGTTAAAAACTGGAAAGAAGCATTCTGAGAAACTGCTTTGTGTTCTGTTACTTCTTCCCATAGAGTTACAGCTTCCCCCTGAAGAAGATTTTCGCTAAGACTCTTCTTATGGAATTTGCAAAGTGATATTTGGAAGCCCATAGAGGGCTATGGTGAAAAAGGAAATATTTTCCGTTAAAAACTGGAAAGAAGCTTTCTGAGAAACTGCTCTGTGTTCTGTTAATTCATCTCACAGAGTTACAGCTTTCCCCTCAAGAAGCCTTTCGCTAAGACTGTTCTTGTGGAATTTTCAAAGTGATATTTGGAAGCCCATAGAGGGATATGGTGAAAAAGGAAATATCTTCCGTTAAAAACTGGAAAGAAGCTTTCTGAGAAATTGCTTTGTGTTCTGTTAATTCATCTCACAGAGTTACTGCGTTCCTCTCAAGAAGCCTTTGGCTAAGACTCTTCTTGTGGAATTTGTAAAGTGATATTTAGAAGCCCATAGAGGGTTATGGTGAAAAAGGAAATCTTCCCTTAAAAACTGGAAAGAAGCTTTCTGAGAAACTGCTTTGTGTTCGGTTAATTCATCTTACAGTTACTGCTTTCCCCTAAGAAGCCTTTCGCTAAGACTCTTCTTGTGGAATTGGCAAAGTGATATTAGGAAGCCCATAGAGGTCTATGGTGAAAAAGGAAATATCTTCCGTTAAAAACTGGAGAGAAGCTTTCTGAGAAACTGCTTTGTGTTCTGTTAATTCATCTCACAGAGTCACTGCTTTCACCTCAAGAAGCCTTTCGCTTAGAGTGTTCTTGTGGAATTTGCAAAGTGATATTTGGAAGTCCATAGAGGGCTACGGTGAAAAAGGAAATATCTTCCATTAAAAACGGGAAAGAAGGTTTCTGAGAAACTGCTTTGTGTTCTCTCAATTCATCTCACAGAGTTACAGATTTCCCCTCAAAAGCCTTTCGCTAAGTCTCTTTTTGTGGAATTTGCAAAGTGATATTTGGAAACCTATAGAGGGCTTTATTGAAAAAGGAAATATCTTCCGTTGAAAACTAGAAAGAAGCTTTCTGAGAAACTTATTCGTGTTCTGTTAATTCATCTCACAGAATTACAGCTTTCCTTTCAAAAAGCCTTTCGCTAAGACAGTTCTTTTGGAATATGCAAAATGATATTTGGAAGCACATAGAGGGCTATGGTGAACAAGGAAATATCTTCCTTTAAAAACTGGAAAGAAGTTTTCTGAGAAACTGCTTTGTGTACTGTTAATACTTTTCACATAGTTACAGTTTTCCCCTCAAGAAGCCTTTCGCTAAGGTTGTTCTTTTACAATTTGCAAAGTGGTATTTGGAAGCCCATAGAGGGCTATGGTGAAAAAGGATATATCTTCCGTTAAAAACTGGAAAGAAGCATTCTGAGAAACTGCTTTGTGTTCTGTTACTTCTTCCCATAGAGTTACAGCTTCCCCCTGAAGAAGATTTTCGCTAAGACTCTTCTTATGTAATTTGCAAAGTGATATATGGAAGCCCATAGAGGGCTACGGTGGAAAAGGAAATATCTTCTGTTAAAAACAGGAAAGAAGCTTTCTGAGAAACTGCTTTGTGTTCTGTTAATTCATCTCACAGAGTTACAGCTTTCTCTTAAATAAGCCTTTCGCTAAGACTCTTTTTGTGGAATTTTCAAAGTGATATTTGGAAGCCCATAGAGGTCTATGGTGGAAAAGGAAATATCTTCCGTTAAAAACTAGAAAGAAGCTTTCTGAGGAACTGCTTTGTGTTCCGTTAATTCATCTCACAGAGTTACTGCGTTCCTCTCAAGAAGCCTTTGGCTAAGACTCTTCTTGTGGAATTTGTAAAGTGATATTTAGAAGCCCATAGAGGGTTATTGTGAAAAAGGAAATCTTCCCTTAAAAACTGGAAAGAAGCTTTCTGAGAAACTGCTTTGTGTTCGGTTAATTCATCTTACAGTTACTGCTTTCCCCTAAGAAGCCTTTCACTAAGACTCTTCTTGTGGAATTGGCAAAGTGATATTTGGAAGCCCATAGACGTCTACGGTGAAAAAGGAAATATCTTCCGTTAAAAACTGGAAAGAAGCTTTCTGAGAAACTGCTTTGTGTTCTGTTAATTCATCTCACAGAGTTGCAGCCTTCAACTCAAGAAGCCGTTTGATAAGACTGTTCTTGTGGAATTTGTAAAGTGATATTTGGAAGCCCATAGAGGGCTATGGTGAAAAAGGAAGTATCTTCCGATAAAAATTGGAAAGAAGCTTTCTGAGAAACTGCTTTGTGTTGTGTTAATTGATCTCACAGAATTACAGCTTTCCCCTCAAGAAGCCTTTCGCGAAGACTCTTCTTGGGGAATTTGGAAAGTGTTATTTGGAAGCCCATAGAGGGCTATGGTGAAAAAGGTAATATCTTCAGTGAAAAACTGAAAAGAAGCACTCTGAGAAACTGCGTGGTGTTCTGGTAATTCATCTCACAGAGTTACAACCTTTCTCTCAAGAAACCTTTCGATAAGACTGTTCTTGTGGAATTTGCAAAGTGATAATTGGAAGCCCAAAGTGGGCTATGGTGAAAAAGGAAATACCTTCCGTTAAAAATTGGAAAGAAGCTTTCTGAGAAACTGCTTTGTGTTCTGTTAAGTCATCTCACAGAGTTACAGCTTTCCCTTCAAGAAGACTTTCGCTAAGACTGTTCTTGTGGAATTTGCAAAGTGGTATTTGGAAGGCCATAGAGGGCTATGGTGAAAAAGGAAATATCCTCTGTTAAAAAGTGGAAAGAAGCTTTCTCAGAATCTGTTTTGTGTTCTGTTATTTCATCTCACAGAGTTAGCGCTTTCCCCTCAAGAAGCCTTTCGCTAAGACTGTTCCTTTGGAATTTGCAAAGTGATATTTGGAGCCCATAGAGGGCTATGGTGAAAAGGGAAATATCTTCAGTTAAAAAGTGGAAAGAAGCTTTCTGAGAAACTGCTTTGTGTTCTGTTAATTCATCTCACACAGTTACAGCTTTCCCCCAAGAAGCCTTTCCTTAGGACTGTTCTTGTGGAATTTGCAAAGTGATATTTGGACGCCCATAGAGGGCTATGGTGAAAAAGGAAATATCCTCAGTTAAAAACTGGAAAGAAGCTTTCTGAGAAACTGCTCTGTGCTCTGTTAAATCAGCTCAGAGAGTTACAGCTTTCCCTTCAAGAAGCCTCTCTCTAAGGCTGTTTTTGTGGAATTGGCAAAGAGATATTTGGAAGCCCGTAGAGGGCTATGGTGAAAAAGGCAATATCTTCCGTTAAAAACTGGAAAGAAGTGTTCGGAGAAATTGCTTCGTGTTCTGTTAATTCATCGCACAGAGTTACAGCTTTCCCCTCAAGAAGCCTTTCGCTAAGACTGTTCTTGTGGAATTTGCAAAGTGATATTTGGAAGCCCATAGAGGCCTCACAGAGTTACAGCTTTCTCGCAAGAAGCCTTTTGCTAAGACTGTTCTTGTGGAATTTCCAAAGGGATACTTGGAAGCCCATAGAGGGCTATGGTGAAAAAGGAAATATCTTCCGTTAAAAACTGGAAAGAAGCTTTCTGAGAAACTGCTTTGTGTTCTGTTAATTCATCTCACAGTGTTACTGCTTTGCCCTGAAGAAGCCTTTCGCTAAGACTGCTCTTGTGGAATTATCAAAGTGATATTTAGAAGCCCATAAAGGGCTATGGTCAAAAATGAAATATCTTCCATAAAAACTAGAAAGAATCTTTCTGAGAAACTGCTTTGTGTTCTGTTAATTCTTCCCACAGAGTTACAGCTTTCCCCTGAAGAAGATTTTCGCTCCGACTGTTCTTGTGGAATTTGAAAGTGATATTTGGAAGCCCATAGAGGACTATGGTGGAAAAGGAAATATCTTCCGTTAAAAACTAGAAAGAAGCTTTCTGAGAAACTGCTTTGTGTTCTGTTAATTCATCTCACAGAGTTACTGTGTTCCTCTCAAGAAGCCTTTCGCTAAGAATCTTCTTGTGGAATTTGTAAAGTGATAATTGGAAGCAAATAGAGGGTTACGGTGAAAAAGGAAAATCTTCCCTTAAAAACTGGAAAGAAGCTTTCTGAGAAACTGGTTTGTGTTCGGTTAATTCATCATACAGTTACTGCTTTCCCCTAAGAAGCCTTTCGCTAAGACTCTTCTTGTGGAATTGGCAAAGTGATATTTGGAAGCCCATAGAGGTCTACGGTGAAAAAGGAAATATCTTCCGTTAAAAACTGGAAAGAAGCTTCTGAGAAACTGCTTTGTGTTCTGTTAATTCATCTCACAGAGTCACTGCTTTCACCTTAAGAAGCCTTTCGCTAAGACTGTTCTTGTGGAATTTTCATAGTGATATTTTCAAGCCCATAGAGGGCTAAGGTGAAAAAGGAAATATCCTAAGATAAAAACTGAAAAGAAGCATTCTGAGAAACTACTTTGTGTTCTGTTAATTCATCTCACAGAGTTACAGCTTTCCTCTGAAGAAGCCTTTCGCGAAGACTCTTCTTGTGGAATTTGCAAAGTGATATTTGGAAGCCCATAGAGGGCTACGGTGAAAAAGGAAATATTTTCCGTTAAAAACTGGAAAGAAGCTTTCTGAGAAACTGCTCTGTGTTCTGTTAATTCATCTCACAGAGTTACAGCTCTCCCCTCAAGAAGCCTTTCGCTAAGACTGTTCTTGTGGAATTTTCAAAGTGATATTTGGAAGCCCATAGAGGGATATGGTGAAAAAGGAAATATCTTCCGTTAAAAACTGGAAAGAAGCTTTCTGAGAAATTGCTTTGTGTTCTGTTACTTCATCTCACAGAGTTACTGCGTTCCTCTCAAGAAGCCTTTCGCTAAGACTCTTCTTGTGGAATTTGTAAAGTGATATTTGGAAGCCCATAGAGGGTTATGGTGAAAAAGGAAAATCTTCCCTTAAAAACTGGAAAGAAGCTTTCTGAGAAACTGCTTTGTTTTCGGTTAATTCATCTCACAGTTACTGCTTTCCCCTCAAAAAGCCTTTCGCTAAGACTCTTCTTGTGGAATTGGCAAAGTGATATTAGGAAGCCCTTAGAGGTCTATGGTGAAAAAGGAAATATCTTCCGTTAAAAACTGGAAAGAAGCTTTCTGAGAAACTGCTTTGTGTTCTGTTAATTCATCTCACAGAGTCACTGCTTTCACCTCAAGAAGCCTTTCGCTTAGACTGTTCTTGTGGAATTTGCAGAGTGATATTTGGACGTCCATAGAGGGCTATGGTGAAAAAGGAAATATCTTCCATTAAAGACGGGAAAGAAGGTTTCTGAGAAACTGCTTTGTGTTCTCTCAATTCACCTCACAGAGTTACAGATTTCCCCTCAAGAAGCCTTTCGCTCAGTCTGTTTTTGTGGAATTTGCAAAGTGATATTTGGAAACCTATAGAGGGCTTTATTGAAAAAGGAAATATCTTCCGTTGAAAACTAGAAAGAAGCTTTCTGAGAAACTTATTCGTGTTCTGTTAATTCATCTCACAGAATTACAGCTTTCCTTTCAAAAAGCCTTTCGCTAAGACAGTTCTTTTGGAATATGCAAAGTGATATTTGGAAGCACATAGAGGGCTATGGTGAACAAGGTAATATCTTCCTTTAAAAACTGGAAAGAAGTTTTCTGAGAAACTGCTTTGTGTACTGTTAATTCTTTTCACATAGTTACAGTTTTCCCCTCAAGAAGCCTTTCGCTAAGGTTGTTCTTTTACAATTTGCAAAGTGGTATTTGGAACCCCGTAGAGGGCTATGGTGAAAAAGGATATATCTTCCGTTAAAAACTGGAAAGAAGCATTCTGAGAAACTGCTTTGTGTTCTGTTACTTCTTCCCATAGAGTTACAGCTTCCCCCTGAAGAAGATTTTCGCTAAGACTCTTCTTATGGAATTTGCAAAGTGATATTTGGAAGCCCATAGAGGGCTATGGTGGAAAAGGAAATATCTTCCGTTAAAAACAGGAAAGAAGCTTTCTGAGAAACTGCTTTGTGTTCTGTTAATTCATCTCACAGAGTTACAGCTTTCTCTTCAATAAGCCTTTCGCTAAGACTCTTCTTGTGGAATTTTCAAAGTGATATTTGGAAGCCCATAGAGGTCTATGGTGGAAAAGGAAATATCTTCCGTTAAAAACTAGAAAGAAGCTTTCTGAGGAACTGCTTTGTGTTCTGTTAATTCATCTCACAGAGTTACTGCGTTCCTCTCAAGAAGCCTTTGGCTAAGACTCTTCTTGTGGAATTTGTAAAGTGATATTTAGAAGCCCATAGAGGGTTATGGTGAAAAAGGAAATCTTCCCTTAAAAACTGGAAAGAAGCTTTCTGAGAAACTGCTTTGTGTTCGGTTAATTCATCTTACAGTTACTGCTTTCCCCTAAGAAGCCTTTCGCTAAGACTCTTCTTGTGGAATTGGCAAAGTGATATTTGGAAGCCCATAGAGGTCTACGGTGAAAAAGGAAATATCTTCCGTTAAAAACTGGAAAGAAGCTTTCTGAGAAACTGCTTTGTGTTCTGTTAATTCATCTCACAGAGTTACAGCGTTCTCCTCAAGAAGCCTTTCACTAAGTCTGTTCTTGTGGAATTTGCGAAGTGATATTTGGAACTTAAAGAGGGCTATGGTGAAAAAGGAAATGTCCTAAGATAAAAACTGAAAAGAAGCTTTCTGAGAAACTGCTTTGTGTTCTGTTAATTCATCTCACACTGTTACAGCTTTCCCGACAAGAAGCCATTCACTGAGACTGTTCTTGTGGAATTTGCAAAGTGATATTGCAAACCGATAGAGGGTTATGGCGAAAAGGGAAATATCCTAAGATGAAAACCGAGAAGAAGCTTTCTTAGAAACTGCATTGTGTTCTCCTAATTCATCTCACAGTGTTTTAGCTTTCCCCTCAAGAAGTCATTCACTAAGACTGGTCCTGTGGAATTTACAAGGTGATATTTCCAAGCCCTTATAGGGCTATTTTGAAAAAGGAAATATCTTCCTTTAAAAACTGGAAAGAATCTTTCTGAGAAACTGCTTGATGCTCTGTTAATGCATCTCACAGAGCTACAGCTTTCTCCTCAATAAGCCGGTCACTAAGACTGTTCCTGTGGAATTTTCAGAGTGATATATGGAAGCCCATAGAATGCTATGGTGAAAAAGGAAATATCTTCCGTTAAAAACTGGATAGAAGCTTTCTGAGAAACTGCTTTGTGTTCTGTTAATTCATCTCACAGAGTTACAGCTTTCCCCTCTAGAAGCCTTTCGCTAAGAGTGTTCTTGTGGAATTTGCAAAGTGATATTTGGAAGCCCCTGGAAGGTTATGGTGAAAAAGGAAATATCCTAAGATAAAAACTGAAAAGAAGCTTTCTGAGAAACTGCTTGGTGTTCTGATAATTCATCTCACAGAGTTACAGTTTCCCCTCAAGAAGCCTTTCGCTAAGACTGTTCTTGTGGAATTTGCAATGTGATATTTGGAAGCCCCTGGAAGGTTATGGTGAAAATGAAATATCTTCGGTTAAAAACTGGAAAGAAGCTTTCTGAGAAACTGCTTTGTGTTCTGATAATTCATCTCACAGAGCTACAGCTTTCCCCTCAAAAAGCCATTCGCTAAGACTGTTCTTGTGGAATTTGCAAAGTGATATTTGGAAGCCCTTAGAGGGCTATTGTGAAAAACAAATATCTTCCGTTAAAAACTGCAAAGAAAATTTCTGAGAAACAGTCCTGTGTTCTGTTAATTCATCTCAAAGAGTTCAGCTTTCCCCTCAAGAAGCCTTTCGCTAAGACTGTTCTTGTGGAATTTCAAAAGTAATATTTTGAAGCCCATAGTGGGCCATGGTGAAAAAGGAAATATCTTCATTAAAACAGGAAAGAAGCTTTCTGGGAAATTGCTTTGTGTTCTGTTAATTCATTTCACAGAGTTACAACTCACCCCTCAAGTAGCTTTTCGCTAAGACTCTTCTTGTGGAATTTGCAAAGTGATATTTGGAGGCCCCTAGAGGGCTATGGTGAAAAAAGAAATATCCTAAGATAAAAACTGAAAAGAAGCTTTCTGAGAAACGGATTGGTTTTCTGTTAATTCATCTCACAGAGTGACAGCTTTCCCCACATGAAACATTTCGCTAAGACTGTTCTTGTGGAATTTGCAAAGTGATATTTGGAAGCCCATAGAGGGCTATAGTGAAAAAGGAAATATCCTAAGATAAAAACTTTAAAGAAGGTTTTTGAGAAACTGCTTTGTGTTCTTTTAATTCATCTCACAGAGTTACAACTTTCGCCTCAAGAAGCCTTTCGCTAAGACTGTTCTTGTGGAATTTGCAAAGTGATATTTGAAGCCCATAGAAGTCAATTGTGATAAAGGAAATATCCTAAGATAGAAACTGAAAAGAAGCTTTCTGAGAAACTGCTTTGTGTTCTGTTAATTCATCTCACAGAGTTACATCTTCTACCTCAAGAAGCCTTTCGCTAAGACTGTTTTTGTGGAATTTGCAAAGTGATATTTGGAAGCCCATAGAGGTCTAAGGTGGAAAAGGAAGTATCTTCAATTAAGAACTGAAAAGAAGCTTTCGGAGAAACTGCTTTGTGTTCTGGTGATTCATCTCACAGAGTTACAGCTTTCCCTTCTAGAAGCCATTCTCTAAGACTGTTCTTGTGGAATTTGCAGAGTGATACTTGGAAGCCCGTAGAGGTCTATGGTGAAAAAGGAAATATCTTCCGTTAAAGACTGATAAGAAACTGTGTGAGAAACTGCTTTGTGTTCTGTTAATTCATCTCACAGAGTTACAGCTTTCCCCTTAATAAGCCTTTCGCTAAGTCTGGTCTTGTGGAATTGTCAAAGAGATTTTTGGAAACCCCTAGAGGGTTAGGGTAAAAAAGGAACCATCTTCTGTTAAAAACTGGAAAGAAGCTTTCTGAGAGACTGCTTTGTGTTCTGTTATTTCATCTCACAGAGCTAAAACTTTCCCCTCAAGAAGGCGTTCCCTAAAACTGTTCTTGTGGAATTTGCAAAGTGATATTTGGAAGCCCATAGAGGGCTATGGTGAAACAGGAAGTATCTTCCGTTAAAAACTGGAAATAAGCTTTCTGAGAAACTGATTTGTGTTGTTTTAGTTCATCTCACAAAGTTACAGCTTCCCCCTCAAGGAGTCTTTCGATAAGATTCTTATTGTGGAATTTCCAAAGTGATATTTGGATGCCCATAGAGTGCTACCGTGAAAAAGGAAATATCTTCAGGTAAAGACTGAAAAGAAGCTTTCTGAAAACTGCTTTGTGTTCTGTTAATTCATCTCACAGAGTTACAGCTCTCCTCTCAGGAAGCCATTCGCTAACACTGTTGTTGTGGAATTTCCAATGTGATATTTGAAAGCCCAAAGAGGGCTATGGAGAAAAAGGAAATATCCTAAGATAAAAACTGAAAAGAATCTTTCTGAGAAACTGCTTTGTGTTCTGTTAATTCTTCTCACAGAGTTACAGCTTTCCCCTCAGGAAGCCTTTCGCTAATTCTGTTCTTGTGGAATGTTCAAAGTGATATTTGGAAGTCCATAGAGGGCTATGATGAAAAAGGAAATATCTTCAGTTAAAAACTGGAAAGAAGCTTTCCGAGAAACTGCTTTGTGTTCCGTTAATTCATCTCACAGAGTTGCAGCTTTCCTCTCAAGAAGCCTTTCGCTAAGGGTGTTCTTGTGGAATTTGCAAAGAGATTTTTGGAAACCCCTAGAGGGCTAGGGTAAAAAAGGAACCATCTGCCGTTAAAAACTGGAAAGAAGCTTTCTGAGAAACTGCTTTGTGTTGTGTTAATTCATCTCACAGAGTTACAGCTTTCCCCTCAGTTAGCCGTTAACTAAGACTGTTCTTTTGAAATTTGCAAAGTGATAATTCGAAGCCCATAGAGGGTTATGGTGAAAAAGGAAATATCTTCAGTTAAAAACTGGAAAGAAGCTTTCTGAGAAATTGCTTTGTGTTCTGTTACTTCATCTCACAGAGTTACTGCGTTCCTCTCAAGAAGCCTTTCGCTAAGACTCTTCTTGTGGAATTTGTAAAGTTATATTTGGAAGCCCATAGAGGGTTATGGTGAAAAAGGAAAATCTTCCCTTAAATACTGGAAAGAAGCTTTCTGAGAAACTGCTTTGTTTTCGGTTAATTCATCTCACAGTTACTGCTTTCCCCTCAAAAAGCCTTTCGCTAAGACTCTTCTTGTGGAATTGGCAAAGTGATATTAGGAAGCCCATAGAGGTCTATGGTGAAAAAGGAAATATCTTCCGTTAAAAACTGGAAAGAAGCTTTCTGAGAAACTGCTTTGTGTTCTGTTAATTCATCTCACAGAGTCACTGCTTTCACCTCAAGAAGCCTTTCGCTTAGACTGTTCTTGTGGAATTTGCAGAGTGATATTTGGACGTCCATAGAGGGCTATGGTGAAAAAGGAAATATCTTCCATTAAAGACGGGAAAGAAGGTTTCTGAGAAACTGCTTTGTGTTCTCTCAATTCACCTCACAGAGTTACAGATTTCCCCTCAAGAAGCCTTTCGCTCAGTCTGTTTTTGTGGAATTTGCAAAGTGATATTTGGAAACCTATAGAGGGCTTTATTGAAAAAGGAAATATCTTCCGTTGAAAACTAGAAAGAAGCTTTCTGAGAAACTTATTCGTGTTCTGTTAATTCATCTCACAGAATTACAGCTTTCCTTTCAAAAAGCCTTTCGCTAAGACAGTTCTTTTGGAATATGCAAAGTGATATTTGGAAGCACATAGAGGGCTATGGTGAACAAGGAAATATCTTCCTTTAAAAACTGGAAAGAAGTTTTCTGAGAAACTGCTTTGTGTACTGTTAATTCTTTTCACATAGTTACAGTTTTCCCCTCAAGAAGCCTTTCGCTAAGGTTGTTCTTTTACAATTTGCAAAGTGGTATTTGGAAGCCCATAGAGGGCTATGGTGAAAAAGGATATATCTTCCGTTAAAAACTGGAAAGAAGCATTCTGAGAAACTGCTTTGTGTTCTGTTACTTCTTCCCATAGAGTTACAGCTTCCCCCTGAAGAAGATTTTCGCTAAGACTCTTCTTATGGAATTTGCAAAGTGATATTTGGAAGCCCATAGAGGGCTATGGTGGAAAAGGAAATATCTTCCGTTAAAAACAGGAAAGAAGCTTTCTGAGAAACTGCTTTGTGTTCTGTTAATTCATCTCACAGAGTTACAGCTTTCTCTTCAATAAGCCTTTCGCTAAGACTCTTCTTGTGGAATTTTCAAAGTGATATTTGGAAGCCCATAGAGGTCTATGGTGGAAAAGGAAATATCTTCCGTTAAAAACTAGAAAGAAGCTTTCTGAGGAACTGCTTTGTGTTCTGTTAATTCATCTCACAGAGTTACTGCGTTCCTCTCAAGAAGCCTTTGGCTAAGACTCTTCTTGTGGAATTTGTAAAGTGATATTTAGAAGCCCATAGAGGGTTATGGTGAAAAAGGAAATCTTCCCTTAAAAACTGGAAAGAAGCTTTCTGAGAAACTGCTTTGTGTTCGGTTAATTCATCTTACAGTTACTGCTTTCCCCTAAGAAGCCTTTCGCTAAGACTCTTCTTGTGGAATTGGCAAAGTGATATTTGGAAGCCCATAGAGGTCTACGGTGAAAAAGGAAATATCTTCCGTTAAAAACTGGAAAGAAGCTTTCTGAGAAACTGCTTTGTGTTCTGTTAATTCATCTCACAGAGTTACAGCGTTCTCCTCAAGAAGCCTTTCACTAAGTCTGTTCTTGTGGAATTTGCAAAGTGATATTTGGAACCCAAAGAGGGCTATGGTGAAAAAGGAAATGTCCTAAGATAAAAACTGAAAAGAAGCTTTCTGAGAAACTGCTTTGTGTTCTGTTAATTCATCTCACACAGTTACAGCTTTCCCGACAAGAAGCCATTCACTGAGACTGTTCTTGTGGAATTTGCAAAGTGATATTGCAAACCGATAGAGGGTTATGGCGAAAAGGGAAATATCCTAAGATGAAAACCGAGAAGAAGCTTTCTTAGAAACTGCATTGTGTTCTCCTAATTCATCTCACAGTGTTTTAGCTTTCCCCTCAAGAAGTCATTCACTAAGACTGGTCCTGTGGAATTTACAAGGTGATATTTCCAAGCCCTTATAGGGCTATTTTGAAAAAGGAAATATCTTCCTTTAAAAACTGGAAAGAATCTTTCTGAGAAACTGCTTGATGCTCTGTTAATGCATCTCACAGAGCTACAGCTTTCTCCTCAATAAGCCGGTCACTAAGACTGTTCCTGTGGAATTTTCAGAGTGATATATGGAAGCCCATAGAATGCTATGGTGAAAAAGGAAATATCTTCCGTTAAAAACTGGATAGAAGCTTTCTGAGAAACTGCTTTGTGTTCTGTTAATTCATCTCACAGAGTTACAGCTTTCCCCTCTAGAAGCCTTTCGCTAAGAGTGTTCTTGTGGAATTTGCAAAGTGATATTTGGAAGACCTTAGAAGGCTGTGGTGAAAAAGGAAATATCCTAAGATAAAAACTGAAAAGAAGCTTTCTGAGAAACTGCTTGGTGTTCTGATAATTCATCTCACAGAGTTACAGTTTCCCCTCAAGAAGCCTTTCGCTAAGACTGTTCTTGTGGAATTTGCAATGTGATATTTGGAAGCCCCTGGAAGGTTATGGTGAAAATGAAATATCTTCGGTTAAAAACTGGAAAGAAGCTTTCTGAGAAACTGCTTTGTGTTCTGATAATTCATCTCACAGAGCTACAGCTTTCCCCTCAAAAAGCCATTCGCTAAGACTGTTCTTGTGGAATTTGCAAAGTGATATTTGGAAGCCCTTAGAGGGCTATTGTGAAAAACAAATATCTTCCGTTAAAAACTGCAAAGAAAATTTCTGAGAAACAGTCCTGTGTTCTGGTAATTCATCTCACAGAGTTCAGCTTTCCCCTCAAGAAGCCTTTCGCTAAGACTGTTCTTGTGGAATTTCAAAAGTAATATTTTGAAGCCCATAGTGGGCCATGGTGAAAAAGGAAATATCTTCATTAAAACAGGAAAGAAGCTTTCTGGGAAATTGCTTTGTGTTCTGTTAATTCATTTCACAGAGTTACAACTCACCCCTCAAGTAGCTTTTCGCTAAGACTCTTCTTGTGGAATTTGCAAAGTGATATTTGGAAGCCCCTAGAGGGCTATGGTGAAAAAAGAAATATCCTAAGATAAAAACTGAAAAGAAGCTTTCTGAGAAACGGATTGGTTTTCTGTTAATTCATCTCACAGAGTGACAGCTTTCCCCACATGAAACATTTCGCTAAGACTGTTCTTGTGGAATTTGCAAAGTGATATTTGAAGCCCATAGAAGTCAATTGTGAAAAAGGAAATATCCTAAGATAGAAACTGAAAAGAAGCTTTCTGAGAAACTGCTTTGTGTTCTGTTAATTCATCTCACAGAGTTACATCTTCTACCTCAAGAAGCCTTTCGCTAAGACTGTTTTTGTGGAATTTGCAAAGTGATATTTGGAAGCCCATAGAGGTCTAAGGTGGAAAAGGAAGTATCTTCAATTAAGAACTGAAAAGAAGCTTTCGGAGAAACTGCTTTGTGTTCTGGTGATTCATCTCACAGAGTTACAGCTTTCCCTTCTAGAAGCCATTCTCTAAGACTGTTCTTGTGGAATTTGCAGAGTGATACTTGGAAGCCCGTAGAGGTCTATGGTGAAAAAGGAAATATCTTCCGTTAAAGACTGATAAGAAACTGTGTGAGAAACTGCTTTGTGTTCTGTTAATTCATCTCACAGAGTTACAGCTTTCCCCTTAATAAGCCTTTCGCTAAGTCTGGTCTTGTCCAATTGTCAAAGAGATTTTTGGAAACCCCTAGAGGGTTAGGGTAAAAAAGGAACCATCTTCCGTTAAAAACTGGACAGAAGCTTTCTGAGAGACTGCTTTGTGTTCTGTTATTTCATCTCACAGAGCTAAAACTTTCCCCTCAAAAAGGCGTTCCCTAAAACTGTTCTTGTGGAATTTGCAAAGTGATATTTGGAAGCCCATAGAGGGCTATGGTGAAACAGGAAATATCTTCCGTTAAAAACTGGAAATAAGCTTTCTGAGAAACTGATTTGTGTTGTGTTAGTTCATCTCACAAAGTTACAGCTTCCCCCTCAAGGAGTCTTTCGATAAGATTCTTATTGTGGAATTTCCAAAGTGATATTTGGATGCCCATAGAGTGCTACCGTGAAAAAGGAAATATCTTCAGTTAAAGACTGAAAAGAAGCTTTCTGAAAACTGCTTTGTGTTCTGTTAATTCATCTCACAGAGTTACAGCTCTCCTCTCAGGAAGCCATTCGCTAACACTGTTGTTGTGGAATTTCCAATGTGATATTTGAAAGCCCAAAGAGGGCTATGGAGAAAAAGGAAATATCCTAAGATAAAAACTGAAAAGAATCTTTCTGAGAAACTGCTTTGTGTTCTGTTAATTCTTCTCACAGAGTTACAGCTTTCCCCTCAGGAAGCCTTTCGCTAATTCTGTTCTTGTGGAATGTTCAAAGTGATATTTGGAAGTCCATAGAGGGCTATGATGAAAAAGAAAATATCCTCAGTTAAAAACTGGAAAGAAGCTTTCTGAGAAAGTGCTTTGTGTTCCGTTAATTCATCTCACAGAGTTACAGCTTTCCCCTCAAGAATCCTTTCGCTAAGACAGTTCTTGTGGAATTTGAAAGTGATATTTGGAAGCCCATAGAGGGTAATGGTGAAAAAAGAAATATCCTAAGATAAAAACTGGAAAGAAGCTTTCTGAGAAACTGCTTTTTGTTCTGTTAATTCATCTCACAGAGTTACAGCCTTCAACTCAAGAAGCCGTTCGATAAGACTGTTCTTGTGGAATTTGTAAAGTGATATTTGGAAGCCCATAGAGGGCTATGGTGAAAAAGGAAGTATCTTCCGATAAAAATTGGAAAGAAGCTTTCTGAGAAACTGCTTTGTGTTGTGTTAATTGATCTCACAGAATTACAGCTTTCCCCTCAAGAAGCCTTTCGCGAAGACTCTTCTTGGGGAATTTGGAAAGTGTTATTTGGAAGCCCATAGAGGGCTATGGTGAAAAAGGTAATATCTTCAGTGAAAAACTGAAAAGAAGCACTCTGAGAAACTGCATGGTGTTCTGTTAATTCTTCTCACAGAGTTACAGCTTTCCCCTCAGGAAGCCTTTCGCTAATTCTGTTCTTGTGGAATGTTCAAAGTGATATTTGGAAGTCCATAGAGGGCTATGATGAAAAAGGAAATATCTTCAGTTAAAAACTGGAAAGAAGCTTTCCGAGAAACTGCTTTGTGTTCCGTTAATTCATCTCACAGAGTTGCAGCTTTCCTCTCAAGAAGCCTTTCACTAAGGGTGTTCTTGTGGAATTTGCAAAGAGATTTTTGGAAACCCCTAGAGGGCTAGGGTAAAAAAGGAACCATCTTCCGTTAAAAACTGGAAAGAAGCTTTCTGAGAAACTGCTTTGTGTTGTGTTAATTCATCTCACAGAGTTACAGCTTTCCCCTCAGTTAACCGTTAACTAAGACTGTTCTTTTGAAATTTGCAAAGTGATAATTCGAAGCCCATAGAGGGTTATGGTGAAAAAGGAAATACCTTCAGTTAAAAACTGGAAAGAAGCCTTCTGAGAAACTGCCTTGTGTTCGGTTAATTCATCTCACAGAGTAGCAGCTTTCCCTCAAGAAGCCTTTCGCTGAGACTGTTCTTCTGGAATTTGCAAAGTGATATTTGTAAGCCCGTAGAGGGCTATGGTGAAAAAGAAAATATCCTCAGTTAAAAACTGGAAAGAAGCTTTCTGAGGAAGTGCTTTGTGTTTTGTTAATTCATCTCACAGAGTTACAGCTTTCCCCTCAAGAATCCTTTCGCTAAGACAGTTCTTGTGGAATTTGAAAGTGATATTTGGAAGCCCATAGAGGGTAATGGTGAAGAAAGAAATATCCTAAGATAAAAACTGGAAAGAAGCTTTCTGAGAAACTGCTTTTTGTTCTGTTAATTCATCTCACAGAGTTACAGCCTTCAACTCAAGAAGCCGTTCGATAAGACTGTTCTTGTGGAATTTGTAAAGTGATATTTGGAAGCCCATAGAGGGCTATGGTGAAAAAGGAAGTATCTTCCGATAAAAATTGGAAAGAAGCTTTCTGAGAAACTGCTTTGTGTTGTGTTAATTGATCTCACAGAATTACAGCTTTCCCCTCAAGAAGCCTTTCGCGAAGACTCTTCTTGGGGAATTTGGAAAGTGTTATTTGGAAGCCCATAGAGGGCTATGGTGAAAAAGGTAATATCTTCAGTGAAAAACTGAAAAGAAGCACTCTGAGAAACTGCGTGGTGTTCTGGTAATTCATCTCACAGAGTTACAACCTTTCTCTCAAGAAACCTTTCGATAAGACTGTTCTTGTGGAATTTGCAAAGTGATAATTGGAAGCCCAAAGAGGGCTATGGTGAAAAAGGAAATACCTTCCGTTAAAAACTGGAAAGAAACTTTCTGAGAAACTGCTTTGTGTTCTGTTAAGTCATCTCACAGAGTTACAGCTTTCCCTTCAAGAAGACTTTCGCTAAGACTGTTCTTGTGGAATTTGCAAAGTGGTATTTGGAAGGCCATAGAGCGCTATGGTGAAAAAGGAAATATCCTCTGTTAAAAAGTGGAAAGAAGCTTTCTCAGAATCTGTTTTGTGTTCTGTTATTTCATCTCACAGAGTTAGCGCTTTCCCCTCAAGAAGCCTTTCGCTAAGACTGTTCTTTTGGAATTTGCAAAGTGATATTTGGAGCCCATAGAGGGCTATGGTGAAAAAGGAAATATCTTCAGTTAAAAAGTGGAAAGAAGCTTTCTGAGAAACTGCTTTGTGTTCTGTTAATTCATCTCACAGAGTTACAGCTTTCCCCCAAGAAGCCTTTCCGTAGGACTGTTCTTGTGGAATTTGCGAAGTGATATTTGGAAGCCCACAGAGGTCTACCATGAAAAAGAAAATATCTTCCGTTAAAAACTGGAAAGAAGCTTTCTGAGAAACTGCTTTGTGTTCTGTTAATTTATCTCAAAAAGATACAGCTTTCCCCTCAAGAAGCCTTTCGCTAAGACTGTTCTTGTGCTATTTTCAAGGTGATATTTGGAAGCCAGAAGAGGGCTCTGGTGAAATAGGAAATATCTTCAGTTAAAAAGTGGAAATAAGCTTTCTAAGAAACTGTTTGTGTTCTGTGAATTCATCTCACAAAGTTACAGATTTCCCTTCAAAAAGCCTTTCACTAAGACTGTTCTTGTGGAATTTTCAAAGTGATGTTTGGAAGCCCATAGAAGGCTATTGTGAAAACGGAAATGTCCTAAGATAAAAACTGAAAAGAAGCTTTCTGAGAAACTGCTTTTTGTTCTGTTAATTCACCTCAGAGAGTTACAGCTTTCCCCTCAAGAAGCCTTTCGCTAAGGCTGTTCTTGTGGAATTTGCAAAGTGATTTTTGGAAGCCGATAGAGGGCTATGGTGAAAGAAGAAATATCTTCTGTTAAAAACTGGAAAGAAGCTTTCTGAGAAACTGCTTTATGTTCTGTTAATTTATCTTACAGACTTAAACCTTTCCCCTCAAGAAGCCTTTCTGTAAGGCTGTTCTTGTGTAATTTGCAAAGTGATATTTGGAAGCCCATAGAGGGCTATGGTGAAAAAGGAAATATCTTCAGTTCAAAACTGGAAAGAAGATTTCTGAAAAACTGCTTTGTGTTCTGTTAATTAATCTCACAGAGTTACAACATTCCCCTCAAGACGCCTTTCGTGAAGACTGTTCTTGTGGAATTTGCAAAGTGATATTTGGACGCTCATAGAGGGCTATGGTGAAAAAGGAAATATCCTCAGTTAAAAACTGGAAAGAAGCTTTCTGAGAAACTGCTCTGTGCTCTGTTAAATCAGCTCTGAGAGTTACAGCTTTCCCTTCAAGAAGCCTCTCTCTAAGGCTGTTTTTGTGGAATTGGCAAAGAGATATTTGGAAGCCCGTAGAGGGCTATGGTGAAAAAGACAATATCTTCCGTTAAAAACCGGAAAGAAGTGTTCGGAGAAATTGCTTCGTGTTCTGTTAATTCATCGCACAGAGTTACAGCTTTCCCCTCAAGAAGCCTTTCGCTAAGACTGTTCTTGTGGAATTTGCAAAGTGATATTTGGAAGCCCATAGAGGCCTCACAGAGTTACAGCTTTCTCGCAAGAAGCCTTTTGCTAAGACTGTTCTTGTGGAATTTCCAAAGGGATACTTGGAAGCCCATAGAGGGCTATGGTGAAAAAGGAAATATCTTCCGTTAAAAACTGGAAAGAAGCTTTCTGAGAAACTGCTTTGTGTTCTGTTAATTCATCTCACAGTGTTACTGCTTTGCCCTGAAGAAGCCTTTCGCTAAGACTGCTCTTGTGGAATTATCAAAGTGATATTTAGAAGCCCATAAAGGGCTATGGTCAAAAATGAAATATCTTCCATAAAAACTAGAAAGAATCTTTCTGAGAAACTGCTTTGTGTTCTGTTAATTCTTCCCACAGAGTTACAGCTTTCCCCTGAAGAAGATTTTCGCTCCGACTGTTCTTGTGGAATTTGAAAGTGATATTTGGAAGCCCATAGAGGACTATGGTGGAAAAGGAAATATCTTCCGTTAAAAACTAGAAAGAAGCTTTCTGAGAAACTGCTTTGTGTTCTGTTAATTCATCTCCCAGAGTTACTGTGTTCCTCTCAAGAAGCCTTTCGCTAAGAATCTTCTTGTGGAATTTGTAAAGTGATAATTGGAAGCAAAGAGAGGGTTACGGTGAAAAAGGAAAATCTTCCCTTAAAAACTGGAAAGAAGCTTTCTGAGAAACTGGTTTGTGTTCGGTTAATTCATCATACAGTTACTGCTTTCCCCTAAGAAGCCTTTCGCTAAGACTCTTCTTGTGGAATTGGCAAAGTGATATTTGGAAGCCCATAGAGGTCTACGGTGAAAAAGGAAATATCTTCCGTTAAAAACTGGAAAGAAGCTTCTGAGAAACTGCTTTGTGTTCTGTTAATTCATCTCACAGAGTCACTGCTTTCACCTTAAGAAGCCTTTCGCTAAGACTGTTCTTGTGGAATTTTCATAGTGATATTTTCAAGCCCATAGAGGGCTAAGGTGAAAAAGGAAATATCCTAAGATAAAAACTGAAAAGAAGCATTCTGAGAAACTACTTTGTGTTCTGTTAATTCATCTCACAGAGTTACAGCTTTCCCCTGAAGAAGCCTTTCGCGAAGACTCTTCTTGTGGAATTTGCAAAGTGATATTTGGAAGCCCATAGAGGGCTATGGTGAAAAAGGAAATATTTTCCGTTAAAAACTGGAAAGAAGCTTTCTGAGAAACTGCTCTGTGTTCTGTTAATTCATCTCACAGAGTTACAGCTTTCCCCTCAAGAAGCCTTTCGCTAAGACTGTTCTTGTGGAATTTTCAAAGTGATATTTGGAAGCCCATAGAGGGATATGGTGAAAAAGGAAATATCTTCCGTTAAAAACTGGAAAGAAGCTTTCTGAGAAATTGCTTTGTGTTCTGCTACTTCATCTCACAGAGTTACTGCGTTCCTCTCAAGAAGCCTTTCGCTAAGACTCTTCTTGTGGAATTTGTAAAGTGATATTTGGAAGCCCATAGAGGGTTATGGTGAAAAAGGAAAATCTTCCCTTAAAAACTGGAAAGAAGCTTTCTGAGAAACTGCTTTGTTTTCGGTTAATTCATCTCACAGTTACTGCTTTCCCCTCAAAAAGCCTTTCGCTAAGACTCTTCTTGTGGAATTGGCAAAGTGATATTAGGAAGCCCATAGAGGTCTATGGTGAAAAAGGAAATATCTTCCGTTAAAAACTGGAAAGAAGCTTTCTGAGAAACTGCTTTGTGTTCTGTTAATTCATCTCACAGAGTCACTGCTTTCACCTCAAGAAGCCTTTCGCTTAGACTGTTCTTTTGGAATTTGCAGAGTGATATTTGGACGTCCATAGAGGGCTATGGTGAAAAAGGAAATATCTTCCATTAAAGACGGGAAAGAAGGTTTCTGAGAAACTGCTTTGTGTTCTCTCAATTCACCTCACAGAGTTACAGATTTCCCCTCAAGAAGCCTTTCGCTCAGTCTGTTTTTGTGGAATTTGCAAAGTGATATTTGGAAACCTATAGAGGGCTTTATTGAAAAAGGAAATATCTTCCGTTGAAAACTAGAAAGAAGCTTTCTGAGAAACTTATTCGTGTTCTGTTAATTCATCTCACAGAATTACAGCTTTCCTTTCAAAAAGCCTTTCGCTAAGACAGTTCTTTTGGAATATGCAAAGTGATATTTGGAAGCACATAGAGGGCTATGGTGAACAAGGAAATATCTTCCTTTAAAAACTGGAAAGAAGTTTTCTGAGAAACTGCTTTGTGTACTGTTAATTCTTTTCACATAGTTACAGTTTTCCCCTCAAGAAGCCTTTCGCTAAGGTTGTTCTTTTACAATTTGCAAAGTGGTATTTGGAAGCCCATAGAGGGCTATGGTGAAAAAGGATATATCTTCCGTTAAAAACTGGAAAGAAGCATTCTGAGAAACTGCTTTGTGTTCTGTTACTTCTTCCCATAGAGTTACAGCTTCCCCCTGAAGAAGATTTTCGCTAAGACTCTTCTTATGGAATTTGCAAAGTGATATTTGGAAGCCCATAGAGGGCTATGGTGGAAAAGGAAATATCTTCCGTTAAAAACAGGAAAGAAGCTTTCTGAGAAACTGCTTTGTGTTCTGTTAATTCATCTCACAGAGTTACAGCTTTCTCTTCAATAAGCCTTTCGCTAAGACTCTTCTTGTGGAATTTTCAAAGTGATATTTGGAAGCCCATAGAGGTCTATGGTGGAAAAGGAAATATCTTCCGTTAAAAACTAGAAAGAAGCTTTCTGAGGAACTGCTTTGTGTTCTGTTAATTCATCTCACAGAGTTACTGCGTTCCTCTCAAGAAGCCTTTGGCTAAGACTCTTCTTGTGGAATTTGTAAAGTGATATTTAGAAGCCCATAGAGGGTTATGGTGAAAAAGGAAATCTTCCCTTAAAAACTGGAAAGAAGCTTTCTGAGAAACTGCTTTGTGTTCGGTTAATTCATCTTACAGTTACTGCTTTCCCCTAAGAAGCCTTTCGCTAAGACTCTTCTTGTGGAATTGGCAAAGTGATATTTGGAAGCCCATAGAGGTCTACGGTGAAAAAGGAAATATCTTCCGTTAAAAACTGGAAAGAAGCTTTCTGAGAAACTGCTTTGTGTTCTGTTAATTCATCTCACAGAGTTACAGCGTTCTCCTCAAGAAGCCTTTCACTAAGTCTGTTCTTGTGGAATTTGCAAAGTGATATTTGGAACCCAAAGAGGGCTATGGTGAAAAAGGAAATGTCCTAAGATAAAAACTGAAAAGAAGCTTTCTGAGAAACTGCTTTGTGTTCTGTTAATTCATCTCACACAGTTACAGCTTTCCCGACAAGAAGCCATTCACTGAGACTGTTCTTGTGGAATTTGCAAAGTGATATTGCAAACCGATAGAGGGTTATGGCGAAAAGGGAAATATCCTAAGATGAAAACCGAGAAGAAGCTTTCTTAGAAACTGCATTGTGTTCTCCTAATTCATCTCACAGTGTTTTAGCTTTCCCCTCAAGAAGTCATTCACTAAGACTGGTCCTGTGGAATTTACAAGGTGATATTTCCAAGCCCTTATAGGGCTATTTTGAAAAAGGAAATATCTTCCTTTAAAAACTGGAAAGAATCTTTCTGAGAAACTGCTTGATGCTCTGTTAATGCATCTCACAGAGCTACAGCTTTCTCCTCAATAAGCCGGTCACTAAGACTGTTCCTGTGGAATTTTCAGAGTGATATATGGAAGCCCATAGAATGCTATGGTGAAAAAGGAAATATCTTCCGTTAAAAACTGGATAGAAGCTTTCTGAGAAACTGCTTTGTGTTCTGTTAATTCATCTCACAGAGTTACAGCTTTCCCCTCTAGAAGCCTTTCGCTAAGAGTGTTCTTGTGGAATTTGCAAAGTGATATTTGGAAGACCTTAGAAGGCTGTGGTGAAAAAGGAAATATCCTAAGATAAAAACTGAAAAGAAGCTTTCTGAGAAACTGCTTGGTGTTCTGATAATTCATCTCACAGAGTTACAGTTTCCCCTCAAGAAGCCTTTCGCTAAGACTGTTCTTGTGGAATTTGCAATGTGATATTTGGAAGCCCCTGGAAGGTTATGGTGAAAATGAAATATCTTCGGTTAAAAACTGGAAAGAAGCTTTCTGAGAAACTGCTTTGTGTTCTGATAATTCATCTCACAGAGCTACAGCTTTCCCCTCAAAAAGCCATTCGCTAAGACTGTTCTTGTGGAATTTGCAAAGTGATATTTGGAAGCCCTTAGAGGGCTATTGTGAAAAACAAATATCTTCCGTTAAAAACTGCAAAGAAAATTTCTGAGAAACAGTCCTGTGTTCTGTTAATTCATCTCACAGAGTTCAGCTTTCCCCTCAAGAAGCCTTTCGCTAAGACTGTTCTTGTGGAATTTCAAAAGTAATATTTTGAAGCCCATAGTGGGCCATGGTGAAAAAGGAAATATCTTCATTAAAACAGGAAAGAAGCTTTCTGGGAAATTGCTTTGTGTTCTGTTAATTCATTTCACAGAGTTACAACTCACCCCTCAAGTAGCTTTTCGCTAAGACTCTTCTTGTGGAATTTGCAAAGTGATATTTGGAAGCCCCTAGAGGGCTATGGTGAAAAAAGAAATATCCTAAGATAAAAACTGAAAAGAAGCTTTCTGAGAAACGGATTGGTTTTCTGTTAATTCATCTCACAGAGTGACAGCTTTCCCCACATGAAACATTTCGCTAAGACTGTTCTTGTGGAATTTGCAAAGTGATATTTGAAGCCCATAGAAGTCAATTGTGAAAAAGGAAATATCCTAAGATAGAAACTGAAAAGAAGCTTTCTGAGAAACTGCTTTGTGTTCTGTTAATTCATCTCACAGAGTTACATCTTCTACCTCAAGAAGCCTTTCGCTAAGACTGTTTTTGTGGAATTTGCAAAGTGATATTTGGAAGCCCATAGAGGTCTAAGGTGGAAAAGGAAGTATCTTCAATTAAGAACTGAAAAGAAGCTTTCGGAGAAACTGCTTTGTGTTCTGGTGATTCATCTCACAGAGTTACAGCTTTCCCTTCTAGAAGCCATTCTCTAAGACTGTTCTTGTGGAATTTGCAGAGTGATACTTGGAAGCCCGTAGAGGTCTATGGTGAAAAAGGAAATATCTTCCGTTAAAGACTGATAAGAAACTGTGTGAGAAACTGCTTTGTGTTCTGTTAATTCATCTCACAGAGTTACAGCTTTCCCCTTAATAAGCCTTTCGCTAAGTCTGGTCTTGTCCAATTGTCAAAGAGATTTTTGGAAACCCCTAGAGGGTTAGGGTAAAAAAGGAACCATCTTCCGTTAAAAACTGGACAGAAGCTTTCTGAGAGACTGCTTTGTGTTCTGTTATTTCATCTCACAGAGCTAAAACTTTCCCCTCAAAAAGGCGTTCCCTAAAACTGTTCTTGTGGAATTTGCAAAGTGATATTTGGAAGCCCATAGAGGGCTATGGTGAAACAGGAAATATCTTCCGTTAAAAACTGGAAATAAGCTTTCTGAGAAACTGATTTGTGTTGTGTTAGTTCATCTCACAAAGTTACAGCTTCCCCCTCAAGGAGTCTTTCGATAAGATTCTTATTGTGGAATTTCCAAAGTGATATTTGGATGCCCATAGAGTGCTACCGTGAAAAAGGAAATATCTTCAGTTAAAGACTGAAAAGAAGCTTTCTGAAAACTGCTTTGTGTTCTGTTAATTCATCTCACAGAGTTACAGCTCTCCTCTCAGGAAGCCATTCGCTAACACTGTTGTTGTGGAATTTCCAATGTGATATTTGAAAGCCCAAAGAGGGCTATGGAGAAAAAGGAAATATCCTAAGATAAAAACTGAAAAGAATCTTTCTGAGAAACTGCTTTGTGTTCTGTTAATTCTTCTCACAGAGTTACAGCTTTCCCCTCAGGAAGCCTTTCGCTAATTCTGTTCTTGTGGAATGTTCAAAGTGATATTTGGAAGTCCATAGAGGGCTATGATGAAAAAGAAAATATCCTCAGTTAAAAACTGGAAAGAAGCTTTCTGAGAAAGTGCTTTGTGTTCCGTTAATTCATCTCACAGAGTTACAGCTTTCCCCTCAAGAATCCTTTCGCTAAGACAGTTCTTGTGGAATTTGAAAGTGATATTTGGAAGCCCATAGAGGGTAATGGTGAAAAAAGAAATATCCTAAGATAAAAACTGGAAAGAAGCTTTCTGAGAAACTGCTTTTTGTTCTGTTAATTCATCTCACAGAGTTACAGCCTTCAACTCAAGAAGCCGTTCGATAAGACTGTTCTTGTGGAATTTGTAAAGTGATATTTGGAAGCCCATAGAGGGCTATGGTGAAAAAGGAAGTATCTTCCGATAAAAATTGGAAAGAAGCTTTCTGAGAAACTGCTTTGTGTTGTGTTAATTGATCTCACAGAATTACAGCTTTCCCCTCAAGAAGCCTTTCGCGAAGACTCTTCTTGGGGAATTTGGAAAGTGTTATTTGGAAGCCCATAGAGGGCTATGGTGAAAAAGGTAATATCTTCAGTGAAAAACTGAAAAGAAGCACTCTGAGAAACTGCATGGTGTTCTGTTAATTCTTCTCACAGAGTTACAGCTTTCCCCTCAGGAAGCCTTTCGCTAATTCTGTTCTTGTGGAATGTTCAAAGTGATATTTGGAAGTCCATAGAGGGCTATGATGAAAAAGGAAATATCTTCAGTTAAAAACTGGAAAGAAGCTTTCCGAGAAACTGCTTTGTGTTCCGTTAATTCATCTCACAGAGTTGCAGCTTTCCTCTCAAGAAGCCTTTCACTAAGGGTGTTCTTGTGGAATTTGCAAAGAGATTTTTGGAAACCCCTAGAGGGCTAGGGTAAAAAAGGAACCATCTTCCGTTAAAAACTGGAAAGAAGCTTTCTGAGAAACTGCTTTGTGTTGTGTTAATTCATCTCACAGAGTTACAGCTTTCCCCTCAGTTAACCGTTAACTAAGACTGTTCTTTTGAAATTTGCAAAGTGATAATTCGAAGCCCATAGAGGGTTATGGTGAAAAAGGAAATACCTTCAGTTAAAAACTGGAAAGAAGCCTTCTGAGAAACTGCCTTGTGTTCGGTTAATTCATCTCACAGAGTAGCAGCTTTCCCTCAAGAAGCCTTTCGCTGAGACTGTTCTTCTGGAATTTGCAAAGTGATATTTGTAAGCCCGTAGAGGGCTATGGTGAAAAAGAAAATATCCTCAGTTAAAAACTGGAAAGAAGCTTTCTGAGGAAGTGCTTTGTGTTTTGTTAATTCATCTCACAGAGTTACAGCTTTCCCCTCAAGAATCCTTTCGCTAAGACAGTTCTTGTGGAATTTGAAAGTGATATTTGGAAGCCCATAGAGGGTAATGGTGAAGAAAGAAATATCCTAAGATAAAAACTGGAAAGAAGCTTTCTGAGAAACTGCTTTTTGTTCTGTTAATTCATCTCACAGAGTTACAGCCTTCAACTCAAGAAGCCGTTCGATAAGACTGTTCTTGTGGAATTTGTAAAGTGATATTTGGAAGCCCATAGAGGGCTATGGTGAAAAAGGAAGTATCTTCCGATAAAAATTGGAAAGAAGCTTTCTGAGAAACTGCTTTGTGTTGTGTTAATTGATCTCACAGAATTACAGCTTTCCCCTCAAGAAGCCTTTCGCGAAGACTCTTCTTGGGGAATTTGGAAAGTGTTATTTGGAAGCCCATAGAGGGCTATGGTGAAAAAGGTAATATCTTCAGTGAAAAACTGAAAAGAAGCACTCTGAGAAACTGCGTGGTGTTCTGGTAATTCATCTCACAGAGTTACAACCTTTCTCTCAAGAAACCTTTCGATAAGACTGTTCTTGTGGAATTTGCAAAGTGATAATTGGAAGCCCAAAGAGGGCTATGGTGAAAAAGGAAATACCTTCCGTTAAAAACTGGAAAGAAACTTTCTGAGAAACTGCTTTGTGTTCTGTTAAGTCATCTCACAGAGTTACAGCTTTCCCTTCAAGAAGACTTTCGCTAAGACTGTTCTTGTGGAATTTGCAAAGTGGTATTTGGAAGGCCATAGAGCGCTATGGTGAAAAAGGAAATATCCTCTGTTAAAAAGTGGAAAGAAGCTTTCTCAGAATCTGTTTTGTGTTCTGTTATTTCATCTCACAGAGTTAGCGCTTTCCCCTCAAGAAGCCTTTCGCTAAGACTGTTCTTTTGGAATTTGCAAAGTGATATTTGGAGCCCATAGAGGGCTATGGTGAAAAAGGAAATATCTTCAGTTAAAAAGTGGAAAGAAGCTTTCTGAGAAACTGCTTTGTGTTCTGTTAATTCATCTCACAGAGTTACAGCTTTCCCCCAAGAAGCCTTTCCGTAGGACTGTTCTTGTGGAATTTGCGAAGTGATATTTGGAAGCCCACAGAGGTCTACCATGAAAAAGAAAATATCTTCCGTTAAAAACTGGAAAGAAGCTTTCTGAGAAACTGCTTTGTGTTCTGTTAATTTATCTCAAAAAGATACAGCTTTCCCCTCAAGAAGCCTTTCGCTAAGACTGTTCTTGTGCTATTTTCAAGGTGATATTTGGAAGCCAGAAGAGGGCTCTGGTGAAATAGGAAATATCTTCAGTTAAAAAGTGGAAATAAGCTTTCTAAGAAACTGTTTGTGTTCTGTGAATTCATCTCACAAAGTTACAGATTTCCCTTCAAAAAGCCTTTCACTAAGACTGTTCTTGTGGAATTTTCAAAGTGATGTTTGGAAGCCCATAGAAGGCTATTGTGAAAACGGAAATGTCCTAAGATAAAAACTGAAAAGAAGCTTTCTGAGAAACTGCTTTTTGTTCTGTTAATTCACCTCAGAGAGTTACAGCTTTCCCCTCAAGAAGCCTTTCGCTAAGGCTGTTCTTGTGGAATTTGCAAAGTGATTTTTGGAAGCCGATAGAGGGCTATGGTGAAAGAAGAAATATCTTCTGTTAAAAACTGGAAAGAAGCTTTCTGAGAAACTGCTTTATGTTCTGTTAATTTATCTTACAGACTTAAACCTTTCCCCTCAAGAAGCCTTTCTGTAAGGCTGTTCTTGTGTAATTTGCAAAGTGATATTTGGAAGCCCATAGAGGGCTATGGTGAAAAAGGAAATATCTTCAGTTCAAAACTGGAAAGAAGATTTCTGAAAAACTGCTTTGTGTTCTGTTAATTAATCTCACAGAGTTACAACATTCCCCTCAAGACGCCTTTCGTGAAGACTGTTCTTGTGGAATTTGCAAAGTGATATTTGGACGCTCATAGAGGGCTATGGTGAAAAAGGAAATATCCTCAGTTAAAAACTGGAAAGAAGCTTTCTGAGAAACTGCTCTGTGCTCTGTTAAATCAGCTCTGAGAGTTACAGCTTTCCCTTCAAGAAGCCTCTCTCTAAGGCTGTTTTTGTGGAATTGGCAAAGAGATATTTGGAAGCCCGTAGAGGGCTATGGTGAAAAAGACAATATCTTCCGTTAAAAACCGGAAAGAAGTGTTCGGAGAAATTGCTTCGTGTTCTGTTAATTCATCGCACAGAGTTACAGCTTTCCCCTCAAGAAGCCTTTCGCTAAGACTGTTCTTGTGGAATTTGCAAAGTGATATTTGGAAGCCCATAGAGGCCTCACAGAGTTACAGCTTTCTCGCAAGAAGCCTTTTGCTAAGACTGTTCTTGTGGAATTTCCAAAGGGATACTTGGAAGCCCATAGAGGGCTATGGTGAAAAAGGAAATATCTTCCGTTAAAAACTGGAAAGAAGCTTTCTGAGAAACTGCTTTGTGTTCTGTTAATTCATCTCACAGTGTTACTGCTTTGCCCTGAAGAAGCCTTTCGCTAAGACTGCTCTTGTGGAATTATCAAAGTGATATTTAGAAGCCCATAAAGGGCTATGGTCAAAAATGAAATATCTTCCATAAAAACTAGAAAGAATCTTTCTGAGAAACTGCTTTGTGTTCTGTTAATTCTTCCCACAGAGTTACAGCTTTCCCCTGAAGAAGATTTTCGCTCCGACTGTTCTTGTGGAATTTGAAAGTGATATTTGGAAGCCCATAGAGGACTATGGTGGAAAAGGAAATATCTTCCGTTAAAAACTAGAAAGAAGCTTTCTGAGAAACTGCTTTGTGTTCTGTTAATTCATCTCCCAGAGTTACTGTGTTCCTCTCAAGAAGCCTTTCGCTAAGAATCTTCTTGTGGAATTTGTAAAGTGATAATTGGAAGCAAAGAGAGGGTTACGGTGAAAAAGGAAAATCTTCCCTTAAAAACTGGAAAGAAGCTTTCTGAGAAACTGGTTTGTGTTCGGTTAATTCATCATACAGTTACTGCTTTCCCCTAAGAAGCCTTTCGCTAAGACTCTTCTTGTGGAATTGGCAAAGTGATATTTGGAAGCCCATAGAGGTCTACGGTGAAAAAGGAAATATCTTCCGTTAAAAACTGGAAAGAAGCTTCTGAGAAACTGCTTTGTGTTCTGTTAATTCATCTCACAGAGTCACTGCTTTCACCTTAAGAAGCCTTTCGCTAAGACTGTTCTTGTGGAATTTTCATAGTGATATTTTCAAGCCCATAGAGGGCTAAGGTGAAAAAGGAAATATCCTAAGATAAAAACTGAAAAGAAGCATTCTGAGAAACTACTTTGTGTTCTGTTAATTCATCTCACAGAGTTACAGCTTTCCCCTGAAGAAGCCTTTCGCGAAGACTCTTCTTGTGGAATTTGCAAAGTGATATTTGGAAGCCCATAGAGGGCTATGGTGAAAAAGGAAATATTTTCCGTTAAAAACTGGAAAGAAGCTTTCTGAGAAACTGCTCTGTGTTCTGTTAATTCATCTCACAGAGTTACAGCTTTCCCCTCAAGAAGCCTTTCGCTAAGACTCTTCTTGTGGAATTTGTAAAGTGATATTTGGAAGCCCATAGAGGGTTATGGTGAAAAAGGAAAATCTTCCCTTAAAAACTGGAAAGAAGCTTTCTGAGAAACTGCTTTGTTTTCGGTTAATTCATCTCACAGTTACTGCTTTCCCCTCAAAAAGCCTTTCGCTAAGACTCTTCTTGTGGAATTGGCAAAGTGATATTAGGAAGCCCATAGAGGTCTATGGTGAAAAAGGAAATATCTTCCGTTAAAAACTGGAAAGAAGCTTTCTGAGAAACTGCTTTGTGTTCTGTTAATTCATCTCACAGAGTCACTGCTTTCACCTCAAGAAGCCTTTCGCTTAGACTGTTCTTGTGGAATTTGCAGAGTGATATTTGGACGTCCATAGAGGGCTATGGTGAAAAAGGAAATATCTTCCATTAAAGACGGGAAAGAAGGTTTCTGAGAAACTGCTTTGTGTTCTCTCAATTCACCTCACAGAGTTACAGATTTCCCCTCAAGAAGCCTTTCGCTCAGTCTGTTTTTGTGGAATTTGCAAAGTGATATTTGGAAACCTATAGAGGGCTTTATTGAAAAAGGAAATATCTTCCGTTGAAAACTAGAAAGAAGCTTTCTGAGAAACTTATTCGTGTTCTGTTAATTCATCTCACAGAATTACAGCTTTCCTTTCAAAAAGCCTTTCGCTAAGACAGTTCTTTTGGAATATGCAAAGTGATATTTGGAAGCACATAGAGGGCTATGGTGAACAAGGAAATATCTTCCTTTAAAAACTGGAAAGAAGTTTTCTGAGAAACTGCTTTGTGTACTGTTAATTCTTTTCACATAGTTACAGTTTTCCCCTCAAGAAGCCTTTCGCTAAGGTTGTTCTTTTACAATTTGCAAAGTGGTATTTGGAAGCCCATAGAGGGCTATGGTGAAAAAGGATATATCTTCCGTTAAAAACTGGAAAGAAGCATTCTGAGAAACTGCTTTGTGTTCTGTTACTTCTTCCCATAGAGTTACAGCTTCCCCCTGAAGAAGATTTTCGCTAAGACTCTTCTTATGGAATTTGCAAAGTGATATTTGGAAGCCCATAGAGGGCTATGGTGGAAAAGGAAATATCTTCCGTTAAAAACAGGAAAGAAGCTTTCTGAGAAACTGCTTTGTGTTCTGTTAATTCATCTCACAGAGTTACAGCTTTCTCTTCAATAAGCCTTTCGCTAAGACTCTTCTTGTGGAATTTTCAAAGTGATATTTGGAAGCCCATAGAGGTCTATGGTGGAAAAGGAAATATCTTCCGTTAAAAACTAGAAAGAAGCTTTCTGAGGAACTGCTTTGTGTTCTGTTAATTCATCTCACAGAGTTACTGCGTTCCTCTCAAGAAGCCTTTGGCTAAGACTCTTCTTGTGGAATTTGTAAAGTGATATTTAGAAGCCCATAGAGGGTTATGGTGAAAAAGGAAATCTTCCCTTAAAAACTGGAAAGAAGCTTTCTGAGAAACTGCTTTGTGTTCGGTTAATTCATCTTACAGTTACTGCTTTCCCCTAAGAAGCCTTTCGCTAAGACTCTTCTTGTGGAATTGGCAAAGTGATATTTGGAAGCCCATAGAGGTCTACGGTGAAAAAGGAAATATCTTCCGTTAAAAACTGGAAAGAAGCTTTCTGAGAAACTGCTTTGTGTTCTGTTAATTCATCTCACAGAGTTACAGCGTTCTCCTCAAGAAGCCTTTCACTAAGTCTGTTCTTGTGGAATTTGCAAAGTGATATTTGGAACCCAAAGAGGGCTATGGTGAAAAAGGAAATGTCCTAAGATAAAAACTGAAAAGAAGCTTTCTGAGAAACTGCTTTGTGTTCTGTTAATTCATCTCACACAGTTACAGCTTTCCCGACAAGAAGCCATTCACTGAGACTGTTCTTGTGGAATTTGCAAAGTGATATTGCAAACCGATAGAGGGTTATGGCGAAAAGGGAAATATCCTAAGATGAAAACCGAGAAGAAGCTTTCTTAGAAACTGCATTGTGTTCTCCTAATTCATCTCACAGTGTTTTAGCTTTCCCCTCAAGAAGTCATTCACTAAGACTGGTCCTGTGGAATTTACAAGGTGATATTTCCAAGCCCTTATAGGGCTATTTTGAAAAAGGAAATATCTTCCTTTAAAAACTGGAAAGAATCTTTCTGAGAAACTGCTTGATGCTCTGTTAATGCATCTCACAGAGCTACAGCTTTCTCCTCAATAAGCCGGTCACTAAGACTGTTCCTGTGGAATTTTCAGAGTGATATATGGAAGCCCATAGAATGCTATGGTGAAAAAGGAAATATCTTCCGTTAAAAACTGGATAGAAGCTTTCTGAGAAACTGCTTTGTGTTCTGTTAATTCATCTCACAGAGTTACAGCTTTCCCCTCTAGAAGCCTTTCGCTAAGAGTGTTCTTGTGGAATTTGCAAAGTGATATTTGGAAGACCTTAGAAGGCTGTGGTGAAAAAGGAAATATCCTAAGATAAAAACTGAAAAGAAGCTTTCTGAGAAACTGCTTGGTGTTCTGATAATTCATCTCACAGAGTTACAGTTTCCCCTCAAGAAGCCTTTCGCTAAGACTGTTCTTGTGGAATTTGCAATGTGATATTTGGAAGCCCCTGGAAGGTTATGGTGAAAATGAAATATCTTCGGTTAAAAACTGGAAAGAAGCTTTCTGAGAAACTGCTTTGTGTTCTGATAATTCATCTCACAGAGCTACAGCTTTCCCCTCAAAAAGCCATTCGCTAAGACTGTTCTTGTGGAATTTGCAAAGTGATATTTGGAAGCCCTTAGAGGGCTATTGTGAAAAACAAATATCTTCCGTTAAAAACTGCAAAGAAAATTTCTGAGAAACAGTCCTGTGTTCTGTTAATTCATCTCACAGAGTTCAGCTTTCCCCTCAAGAAGCCTTTCGCTAAGACTGTTCTTGTGGAATTTCAAAAGTAATATTTTGAAGCCCATAGTGGGCCATGGTGAAAAAGGAAATATCTTCATTAAAACAGGAAAGAAGCTTTCTGGGAAATTGCTTTGTGTTCTGTTAATTCATTTCACAGAGTTACAACTCACCCCTCAAGTAGCTTTTCGCTAAGACTCTTCTTGTGGAATTTGCAAAGTGATATTTGGAAGCCCCTAGAGGGCTATGGTGAAAAAAGAAATATCCTAAGATAAAAACTGAAAAGAAGCTTTCTGAGAAACGGATTGGTTTTCTGTTAATTCATCTCACAGAGTGACAGCTTTCCCCACATGAAACATTTCGCTAAGACTGTTCTTGTGGAATTTGCAAAGTGATATTTGAAGCCCATAGAAGTCAATTGTGAAAAAGGAAATATCCTAAGATAGAAACTGAAAAGAAGCTTTCTGAGAAACTGCTTTGTGTTCTGTTAATTCATCTCACAGAGTTACATCTTCTACCTCAAGAAGCCTTTCGCTAAGACTGTTTTTGTGGAATTTCCAAAGGGATACTTGGAAGCCCATAGAGGGCTATGGTGAAAAAGGAAATATCTTCCGTTAAAAACTGGAAAGAAGCTTTCTGAGAAACTGCTTTGTGTTCTGTTAATTCATCTCACAGTGTTACTGCTTTGCCCTGAAGAAGCCTTTCGCTAAGACTGCTCTTGTGGAATTATCAAAGTGATATTTAGAAGCCCATAAAGGGCTATGGTCAAAAATGAAATATCTTCCATAAAAACTAGAAAGAATCTTTCTGAGAAACTGCTTTGTGTTCTGTTAATTCTTCCCACAGAGTTACAGCTTTCCCCTGAAGAAGATTTTCGCTCCGACTGTTCTTGTGGAATTTGAAAGTGATATTTGGAAGCCCATAGAGGACTATGGTGGAAAAGGAAATATCTTCCGTTAAAAACTAGAAAGAAGCTTTCTGAGAAACTGCTTTGTGTTCTGTTAATTCATCTCCCAGAGTTACTGTGTTCCTCTCAAGAAGCCTTTCGCTAAGAATCTTCTTGTGGAATTTGTAAAGTGATAATTGGAAGCAAAGAGAGGGTTACGGTGAAAAAGGAAAATCTTCCCTTAAAAACTGGAAAGAAGCTTTCTGAGAAACTGGTTTGTGTTCGGTTAATTCATCATACAGTTACTGCTTTCCCCTAAGAAGCCTTTCGCTAAGACTCTTCTTGTGGAATTGGCAAAGTGATATTTGGAAGCCCATAGAGGTCTACGGTGAAAAAGGAAATATCTTCCGTTAAAAACTGGAAAGAAGCTTCTGAGAAACTGCTTTGTGTTCTGTTAATTCATCTCACAGAGTCACTGCTTTCACCTTAAGAAGCCTTTCGCTAAGACTGTTCTTGTGGAATTTTCATAGTGATATTTTCAAGCCCATAGAGGGCTAAGGTGAAAAAGGAAATATCCTAAGATAAAAACTGAAAAGAAGCATTCTGAGAAACTACTTTGTGTTCTGTTAATTCATCTCACAGAGTTACAGCTTTCCCCTGAAGAAGCCTTTCGCGAAGACTCTTCTTGTGGAATTTGCAAAGTGATATTTGGAAGCCCATAGAGGGCTATGGTGAAAAAGGAAATATTTTCCGTTAAAAACTGGAAAGAAGCTTTCTGAGAAACTGCTCTGTGTTCTGTTAATTCATCTCACAGAGTTACAGCTTTCCCCTCAAGAAGCCTTTCGCTAAGACTGTTCTTGTGGAATTTTCAAAGTGATATTTGGAAGCCCATAGAGGGATATGGTGAAAAAGGAAATATCTTCCGTTAAAAACTGGAAAGAAGCTTTCTGAGAAATTGCTTTGTGTTCTGCTACTTCATCTCACAGAGTTACTGCGTTCCTCTCAAGAAGCCTTTCGCTAAGACTCTTCTTGTGGAATTTGTAAAGTGATATTTGGAAGCCCATAGAGGGTTATGGTGAAAAAGGAAAATCTTCCCTTAAAAACTGGAAAGAAGCTTTCTGAGAAACTGCTTTGTTTTCGGTTAATTCATCTCACAGTTACTGCTTTCCCCTCAAAAAGCCTTTCGCTAAGACTCTTCTTGTGGAATTGGCAAAGTGATATTAGGAAGCCCATAGAGGTCTATGGTGAAAAAGGAAATATCTTCCGTTAAAAACTGGAAAGAAGCTTTCTGAGAAACTGCTTTGTGTTCTGTTAATTCATCTCACAGAGTCACTGCTTTCACCTCAAGAAGCCTTTCGCTTAGACCGTTCTTGTGGAATTTGCAGAGTGATATTTGGACGTCCATAGAGGGCTATGGTGAAAAAGGAAATATCTTCCATTAAAGACGGGAAAGAAGGTTTCTGAGAAACTGCTTTGTGTTCTCTCAATTCACCTCACAGAGTTACAGATTTCCCCTCAAGAAGCCTTTCGCTCAGTCTGTTTTTGTGGAATTTGCAAAGTGATATTTGGAAACCTATAGAGGGCTTTATTGAAAAAGGAAATATCTTCCGTTGAAAACTAGAAAGAAGCTTTCTGAGAAACTTATTCGTGTTCTGTTAATTCATCTCACAGAATTACAGCTTTCCTTTCAAAAAGCCTTTCGCTAAGACAGTTCTTTTGGAATATGCAAAGTGATATTTGGAAGCACATAGAGGGCTATGGTGAACAAGGAAATATCTTCCTTTAAAAACTGGAAAGAAGTTTTCTGAGAAACTGCTTTGTGTACTGTTAATTCTTTTCACATAGTTACAGTTTTCCCCTCAAGAAGCCTTTCGCTAAGGTTGTTCTTTTACAATTTGCAAAGTGGTATTTGGAAGCCCATAGAGGGCTATGGTGAAAAAGGATATATCTTCCGTTAAAAACTGGAAAGAAGCATTCTGAGAAACTGCTTTGTGTTCTGTTACTTCTTCCCATAGAGTTACAGCTTCCCCCTGAAGAAGATTTTCGCTAAGACTCTTCTTATGGAATTTGCAAAGTGATATTTGGAAGCCCATAGAGGGCTATGGTGGAAAAGGAAATATCTTCCGTTAAAAACAGGAAAGAAGCTTTCTGAGAAACTGCTTTGTGTTCTGTTAATTCATCTCACAGAGTTACAGCTTTCTCTTCAATAAGCCTTTCGCTAAGACTCTTCTTGTGGAATTTTCAAAGTGATATTTGGAAGCCCATAGAGGTCTATGGTGGAAAAGGAAATATCTTCCGTTAAAAACTAGAAAGAAGCTTTCTGAGGAACTGCTTTGTGTTCTGTTAATTCATCTCACAGAGTTACTGCGTTCCTCTCAAGAAGCCTTTGGCTAAGACTCTTCTTGTGGAATTTGTAAAGTGATATTTAGAAGCCCATAGAGGGTTATGGTGAAAAAGGAAATCTTCCCTTAAAAACTGGAAAGAAGCTTTCTGAGAAACTGCTTTGTGTTCGGTTAATTCATCTTACAGTTACTGCTTTCCCCTAAGAAGCCTTTCGCTAAGACTCTTCTTGTGGAATTGGCAAAGTGATATTTGGAAGCCCATAGAGGTCTACGGTGAAAAAGGAAATATCTTCCGTTAAAAACTGGAAAGAAGCTTTCTGAGAAACTGCTTTGTGTTCTGTTAATTCATCTCACAGAGTTACAGCGTTCTCCTCAAGAAGCCTTTCACTAAGTCTGTTCTTGTGGAATTTGCAAAGTGATATTTGGAACCCAAAGAGGGCTATGGTGAAAAAGGAAATGTCCTAAGATAAAAACTGAAAAGAAGCTTTCTGAGAAACTGCTTTGTGTTCTGTTAATTCATCTCACACAGTTACAGCTTTCCCGACAAGAAGCCATTCACTGAGACTGTTCTTGTGGAATTTGCAAAGTGATATTGCAAACCGATAGAGGGTTATGGCGAAAAGGGAAATATCCTAAGATGAAAACCGAGAAGAAGCTTTCTTAGAAACTGCATTGTGTTCTCCTAATTCATCTCACAGTGTTTTAGCTTTCCCCTCAAGAAGTCATTCACTAAGACTGGTCCTGTGGAATTTACAAGGTGATATTTCCAAGCCCTTATAGGGCTATTTTGAAAAAGGAAATATCTTCCTTTAAAAACTGGAAAGAATCTTTCTGAGAAACTGCTTGATGCTCTGTTAATGCATCTCACAGAGCTACAGCTTTCTCCTCAATAAGCCGGTCACTAAGACTGTTCCTGTGGAATTTTCAGAGTGATATATGGAAGCCCATAGAATGCTATGGTGAAAAAGGAAATATCTTCCGTTAAAAACTGGATAGAAGCTTTCTGAGAAACTGCTTTGTGTTCTGTTAATTCATCTCACAGAGTTACAGCTTTCCCCTCTAGAAGCCTTTCGCTAAGAGTGTTCTTGTGGAATTTGCAAAGTGATATTTGGAAGACCTTAGAAGGCTGTGGTGAAAAAGGAAATATCCTAAGATAAAAACTGAAAAGAAGCTTTCTGAGAAACTGCTTGGTGTTCTGATAATTCATCTCACAGAGTTACAGTTTCCCCTCAAGAAGCCTTTCGCTAAGACTGTTCTTGTGGAATTTGCAATGTGATATTTGGAAGCCCCTGGAAGGTTATGGTGAAAATGAAATATCTTCGGTTAAAAACTGGAAAGAAGCTTTCTGAGAAACTGCTTTGTGTTCTGATAATTCATCTCACAGAGCTACAGCTTTCCCCTCAAAAAGCCATTCGCTAAGACTGTTCTTGTGGAATTTGCAAAGTGATATTTGGAAGCCCTTAGAGGGCTATTGTGAAAAACAAATATCTTCCGTTAAAAACTGCAAAGAAAATTTCTGAGAAACAGTCCTGTGTTCTGTTAATTCATCTCACAGAGTTCAGCTTTCCCCTCAAGAAGCCTTTCGCTAAGACTGTTCTTGTGGAATTTCAAAAGTAATATTTTGAAGCCCATAGTGGGCCATGGTGAAAAAGGAAATATCTTCATTAAAACAGGAAAGAAGCTTTCTGGGAAATTGCTTTGTGTTCTGTTAATTCATTTCACAGAGTTACAACTCACCCCTCAAGTAGCTTTTCGCTAAGACTCTTCTTGTGGAATTTGCAAAGTGATATTTGGAAGCCCCTAGAGGGCTATGGTGAAAAAAGAAATATCCTAAGATAAAAACTGAAAAGAAGCTTTCTGAGAAACGGATTGGTTTTCTGTTAATTCATCTCACAGAGTGACAGCTTTCCCCACATGAAACATTTCGCTAAGACTGTTCTTGTGGAATTTGCAAAGTGATATTTGAAGCCCATAGAAGTCAATTGTGAAAAAGGAAATATCCTAAGATAGAAACTGAAAAGAAGCTTTCTGAGAAACTGCTTTGTGTTCTGTTAATTCATCTCACAGAGTTACATCTTCTACCTCAAGAAGCCTTTCGCTAAGACTGTTTTTGTGGAATTTGCAAAGTGATATTTGGAAGCCCATAGAGGTCTAAGGTGGAAAAGGAAGTATCTTCAATTAAGAACTGAAAAGAAGCTTTCGGAGAAACTGCTTTGTGTTCTGGTGATTCATCTCACAGAGTTACAGCTTTCCCTTCTAGAAGCCATTCTCTAAGACTGTTCTTGTGGAATTTGCAGAGTGATACTTGGAAGCCCGTAGAGGTCTATGGTGAAAAAGGAAATATCTTCCGTTAAAGACTGATAAGAAACTGTGTGAGAAACTGCTTTGTGTTCTGTTAATTCATCTCACAGAGTTACAGCTTTCCCCTTAATAAGCCTTTCGCTAAGTCTGGTCTTGTCCAATTGTCAAAGAGATTTTTGGAAACCCCTAGAGGGTTAGGGTAAAAAAGGAACCATCTTCCGTTAAAAACTGGAAAGAAGCTTTCTGAGAGACTGCTTTGTGTTCTGTTATTTCATCTCACAGAGCTAAAACTTTCCCCTCAAGAAGGCGTTCCCTAAAACTGTTCTTGTGGAATTTGCAAAGTGATATTTGGAAGCCCATAGAGGGCTATGGTGAAACAGGAAATATCTTCCGTTAAAAACTGGAAATAAGCTTTCTGAGAAACTGATTTGTGTTGTGTTAGTTCATCTCACAAAGTTACAGCTTCCCCCTCAAGGAGTCTTTCGATAAGATTCTTATTGTGGAATTTGCAACGTGATATTTGGATGCCCATAGAGTGCTACCGTGAAAAAGGAAATATCTTCAGGTAAAGACTGAAAAGAAGCTTTCTGAAAACTGCTTTGTGTTCTGTTAATTCATCTCACAGAGTTACAGCTCTCCTCTCAGGAAGCCATTCGCTAACACTGTTGTTGTGGAATTTCCAATGTGATATTTGAAAGCCCAAAGAGGGCTATGGAGAAAAAGGAAATATCCTAAGATAAAAACTGAAAAGAATCTTTCTGAGAAACTGCTTTGTGTTCTGTTAATTCTTCTCACAGAGTTACAGCTTTCCCCTCAGGAAGCCTTTCGCTAATTCTGTTCTTGTGGAATGTTCAAAGTGATATTTGGAAGTCCATAGAGGGCTATGATGAAAAAGGAAATATCTTCAGTTAAAAACTGGAAAGAAGCTTTCCGAGAAACTGCTTTGTGTTCCGTTAATTCATCTCACAGAGTTGCAGCTTTCCTCTCAAGAAGCCTTTCGCTAAGGGTGTTCTTGTGGAATTTGCAAAGAGATTTTTGGAAACCCCTAGAGGGCTAGGGTAAAAAAGGAACCATCTTCCGTTAAAAACTGGAAAGAAGCTTTCTGAGAAACTGCTTTGTGTTGTGTTAATTCATCTCACAGAGTTACAGATTTCCCCTCAGTTAGCCGTTAACTAAGACTGTTCTTTTGAAATTTGCAAAGTGATAATTCGAAGCCCATAGAGGGTTATGGTGAAAAAGGAAATACCTTCAGTTAAAAACTGGAAAGAAGCCTTCTGAGAAACTGCCTTGTGTTCGGTTAATTCATCTCACAGAGTAGCAGCTTTCCCTCAAGAAGCCTTTCGCTGAGACTGTTCTTCTGGAATTTGCAAAGTGATATTTGTAAGCCCGTAGAGGGCTATGGTGAAAAAGAAAATATCCTCAGTTAATAACTGGAAAGAAGCTTTCTGAGGAAGTGCTTTGTGTTCCGTTAATTCATCTCACAAAGTTACAGCTTTCCCCTCAAGAATCCTTTCGCTAAGACAGTTCTTGTGGAATTTGAAAGTGATATTTGGAAGCCCATAGAGGGTAATGGTGAAAAAAGAAATATCCTAAGATAAAAACTGGAAAGAAGCTTTCTGAGAAACTGCTTTTTGTTCTGTTAATTCATCTCACAGAGTTACAGCCTTCAACTCAAGAAGCCGTTCGATAAGACTGTTCTTGTGGAATTTGTAAAGTGATATTTGGAAGCCCATAGAGGGCTATGGTGAAAAAGGAAGTATCTTCCGATAAAAATTGGAAAGAAGCTTTCTGAGAAACTGTTTTGTGTTGTGTTAATTGATCTCACAGAATTACAGCTTTCCCCTCAAGAAGCCTTTCGCGAAGACTCTTCTTGGGGAATTTGGAAAGTGTTATTTGGAAGCCCATAGAGGGCTATGGTGAAAAAGGTAATATCTTCAGTGAAAAACTGAAAAGAAGCACTCTGAGAAACTGCGTGGTGTTCTGGTAATTCATCTCACAGAGTTACAACCTTTCTCTCAAGAAACCTTTCGATAAGACTGTTCTTGTGGAATTTGCAAAGTGATAATTGGAAGCCCAAAGAGGGCTATGGTGAAAAAGGAAATACCTTCCGTTAAAAACTGGAAAGAAGCTTTCTGAGAAACTGCTTTGTGTTCTGTTAAGTCATCTCACAGAGTTACAGCTTTCCCTTCAAGAAGACTTTCGCTAAGACTGTTCTTGTGGAATTTGCAAAGTGGTATTTGGAAGGCCATAGAGCGCTATGGTGAAAAAGGAAATATCCTCTGTTAAAAAGTGGAAAGAAGCTTTCTCAGAATCTGTTTTGTGTTCTGTTATTTCATCTCACAGAGTTAGCGCTTTCCCCTCAAGAAGCCTTTCGCTAAGACTGTTCTTTTGGAATTTGCAAAGTGATATTTGGAGCCCATAGAGGGCTATGGTGAAAAAGGAAATATCTTCAGTTAAAAAGTGGAAAGAAGCTTTCTGAGAAACTGCTTTGTGTTCTGTTAATTCATCTCACAGAGTTACAGCTTTCCCCCAAGAAGCCTTTCCGTAGGACTGTTCTTGTGGAATTTGCGAAGTGATATTTGGAAGCCCACAGAGGTCTACCATGAAAAAGAAAATATCTTCCGTTAAAAACTGGAAAGAAGCTTTCTGAGAAACTGCTTTGTGTTCTGTTAATTTATCTCAAAAAGATACAGCTTTCCCCTCAAGAAGCCTTTCGCTAAGACTGTTCTTGTGCTATTTTCAAGGTGATATTTGGAAGCCAGAAGAGGGCTCTGGTGAAATAGGAAATATCTTCAGTTAAAAAGTGGAAATAAGCTTTCTAAGAATCTGTTTGTGTTCTGTGAATTCATCTCACAAAGTTACAGATTTCCCTTCAAAAAGCCTTTCACTAAGACTGTTCTTGTGGAATTTTCAAAGTGATGTTTGGAAGCCCATAGAAGGCTATGGTGAAAACGGAAATGTCCTAAGATAAAAACTGAAAAGAAGCTTTCTGAGAAACTGCTTTTTGTTCTGTTAATTCACCTCAGAGAGTTACAGCTTTCCCCTCAAGAAGCCTTTCGCTAAGGCTGTTCTTGTGGAATTTGCAAAGTGATTTTTGGAAGCCGATAGAGGGCTATGGTGAAAGAAGAAATATCTTCTGTTAAAAACTGGAAAGAAGCTTTCTGAGAAACTGCTTTATGTTCTGTTAATTTATCTTACAGACTTAAACCTTTCCCCTCAAGAAGCCTTTCTGTAAGGCTGTTCTTGTGTAATTTGCAAAGTGATATTTGGAAGCCCATAGAGGGCTATGGTGAAAAAGGAAATATCTTCAGGTCAAAACTGGAAAGAAGCTTTCTGAGAAATTGCTTTGTGTTCTGCTACTTCATCTCACAGAGTTACAACATTCCCCTCAAGACGCCTTTCGCGAAGACTGTTCTTGTGGAATTTGCAAAGTGATATTTGGACGCCCATAGAGGGCTATGGTGAAAAAGGAAATATCCTCAGTTAAAAACTGGAAAGAAGCTTTCTGAGAAACTGCTCTGTGCTCTGTTAAATCAGCTCTGAGAGTTACAGCTTTCCCTTCAAGAAGCCTCTCTCTAAGGCTGTTTTTGTGGAATTGGCAAAGAGATATTTGGAAGCCCGTAGAGGGCTATGGTGAAAAAGGCAATATCTTCCGTTAAAAACCGGAAAGAAGTGTTCGGAGAAATTGCTTCGTGTTCTGTTAATTCATCGCACAGAGTTACAGCTTTCCCCTCAAGAAGCCTTTCGCTAAGACTGTTCTTGTGGAATTTGCAAAGTGATATTTGGAAGCCCATAGAGGCCTCACAGAGTTACAGCTTTCTCGCAAGAAGCCTTTTGCTAAGACTGTTCTTGTGGAATTTCCAAAGGGATACTTGGAAGCCCATAGAGGGCTATGGTGAAAAAGGAAATATCTTCCGTTAAAAACTGGAAAGAAGCTTTCTGAGAAACTGCTTTGTGTTCTGTTAATTCATCTCACAGTGTTACTGCTTTGCCCTGAAGAAGCCTTTCGCTAAGACTGCTCTTGTGGAATTATCAAAGTGATATTTAGAAGCCCATAAAGGGCTATGGTCAAAAATGAAATATCTTCCATAAAAACTAGAAAGAATCTTTCTGAGAAACTGCTTTGTGTTCTGTTAATTCTTCCCACAGAGTTACAGCTTTCCCCTGAAGAAGATTTTTGCTCCGACTGTTCTTGTGGAATTTGAAAGTGATATTTGGAAGCCCATAGAGGACTATGGTGGAAAAGGAAATATCTTCCGTTAAAAACTAGAAAGAAGCTTTCTGAGAAACTGCTTTGTGTTCTGTTAATTCATCTCACAGAGTTACTGTGTTCCTCTCAAGAAGCCTTTCGCTAGGAATCTTCTTGTGGAATTTGTAAAGTGATAATTGGAAGCAAAGAGAGGGTTACGGTGAAAAAGGAAAATCTTCCCTTAAAAACTGGAAAGAAGCTTTCTGAGAAACTGGTTTGTGTTCGGTTAATTCATCATACAGTTACTGCTTTCCCCTAAGAAGCCTTACGCTAAGACTCTTCTTGTGGAATTGGCAAAGTGATATTTGGAAGCCCATAGAGGTCTACGGTGAAAAAGGAAATATCTTCCGTTAAAAACTGGAAAGAAGCTTCTGAGAAACTGCTTTGTGTTCTGTTAATTCATCTCACAGAGTCACTGCTTTCACCTTAAGAAGCCTTTCGCTAAGACTGTTCTTGTGGAATTTTCATAGTGATATTTTCAAGCCCATAGAGGGCTAAGGTGAAAAAGGAAATATCCTAAGATAAAAACTGAAAAGAAGCATTCTGAGAAACTACTTTGTGTTCTGTTAATTCATCTCACAGAGTTACAGCTTTCCCCTGAAGAAGCCTTTCGCGAAGACTCTTCTTGTGGAATTTGCAAAGTGATATTTGGAAGCCCATAGAGGGCTATGGTGAAAAAGGAAATATTTTCCGTTAAAAACTGGAAAGAAGCTTTCTGAGAAACTGCTCTGTGTTCTGTTAATTCATCTCACAGAGTTACAGCTTTCCCCTCAAGAAGCCTTTCGCTAATACTGTTCTTGTGGAATTTTCAAAGTGATATTTGGAAGCCCATAGAGGGATATGGTGAAAAAGGAAATATCTTCTGTTAAAAACTGGAAAGAAGCTTTCTGAGAAATTGCTTTGTGTTCTGCTACTTCATCTCACAGAGTTACTGCGTTCCTCTCAAGAAGCCTTTCGCTAAGACTCTTCTTGTGGAATTTGTAAAGTGATATTTGGAAGCCCATAGAGGGTTATGGTGAAAAAGGAAAATCTTCCCTTAAAAACTGGAAAGAAGCTTTCTGAGAAACTGCTTTGTTTTCGGTTAATTCATCTCACAGTTACTGCTTTCCCCTCAAAAAGCCTTTCGCTAAGACTCTTCTTGTGGAATTGGCAAAGTGATATTAGGAAGCCCATAGAGGTCTATGGTGAAAAAGGAAATATCTTCCGTTAAAAACTGGAAAGAAGCTTTCTGAGAAACTGCTTTGTGTTCTGTTAATTCATCTCACAGAGTCACTGCTTTCACCTCAAGAAGCCTTTCGCTTAGACTGTTCTTGTGGAATTTGCAGAGTGATATTTGGATGTCCATAGAGGGCTATGGTGAAAAAGGAAATATCTTCCATTAAAGACGGGAAAGAAGGTTTCTGAGAAACTGCTTTGTGTTCTCTCAATTCACCTCACAGAGTTACAGATTTCCCCTCAAGAAGCCTTTCGCTCAGTCTGTTTTTGTGGAATTTGCAAAGTGATATTTGGAAACCTATAGAGGGCTTTATTGAAAAAGGAAATATCTTCCGTTGAAAACTAGAAAGAAGCTTTCTGAGAAACTTATTCGTGTTCTGTTAATTCATCTCACAGAATTACAGCTTTCCTTTCAAAAAGCCTTTCGCTAAGACAGTTCTTTTGGAATATGCAAAGTGATATTTGGAAGCACATAGAGGGCTATGGTGAACAAGGAAATATCTTCCTTTAAAAACTGGAAAGAAGTTTTCTGAGAAACTGCTTTGTGTACTGTTAATTCTTTTCACATAGTTACAGTTTTCCCCTCAAGAAGCCTTTCGCTAAGGTTGTTCTTTTACAATTTGCAAAGTGGTATTTGGAAGCCCATAGAGGGCTATGGTGAAAAAGGATATATCTTCCGTTAAAAACTGGAAAGAAGCATTCTGAGAAACTGCTTTGTGTTCTGTTACTTCTTCCCATAGAGTTACAGCTTCCCCCTGAAGAAGATTTTCGCTAAGACTCTTCTTATGGAATTTGCAAAGTGATATTTGGAAGCCCATAGAGGGCTATGGTGGAAAAGGAAATATCTTCCGTTAAAAACAGGAAAGAAGCTTTCTGAGAAACTGCTTTGTGTTCTGTTAATTCATCTCACAGAGTTACAGCTTTCTCTTCAATAAGCCTTTCGCTAAGACTCTTCTTGTGGAATTTTCAAAGTGATATTTGGAAGCCCATAGAGGTCTATGGTGGAAAAGGAAATATCTTCCGTTAAAAACTAGAAAGAAGCTTTCTGAGGAACTGCTTTGTGTTCTGTTAATTCATCTCACAGAGTTACTGCGTTCCTCTCAAGAAGCCTTTGGCTAAGACTCTTCTTGTGGAATTTGTAAAGTGATATTTAGAAGCCCATAGAGGGTTATGGTGAAAAAGGAAATCTTCCCTTAAAAACTGGAAAGAAGCTTTCTGAGAAACTGCTTTGTGTTCGGTTAATTCATCTTACAGTTACTGCTTTCCCCTAAGAAGCCTTTCGCTAAGACTCTTCTTGTGGAATTGGCAAAGTGATATTTGGAAGCCCATAGAGGTCTACGGTGAAAAAGGAAATATCTTCCGTTAAAAACTGGAAAGAAGCTTTCTGAGAAACTGCTTTGTGTTCTGTTAATTCATCTCACAGAGTTACAGCGTTCTCCTCAAGAAGCCTTTCACTAAGTCTGTTCTTGTGGAATTTGCAAAGTGATATTTGGAACCCAAAGAGGGCTATGGTGAAAAAGGAAATGTCCTAAGATAAAAACTGAAAAGAAGCTTTCTGAGAAACTGCTTTGTGTTCTGTTAATTCATCTCACACAGTTACAGCTTTCTCGACAAGAAGCCATTCACTGAGACTGTTCTTGTGGAATTTGCAAAGTGATATTGCAAACCGATAGAGGGTTATGGCGAAAAGGGAAATATCCTAAGATGAAAACCGAGAAGAAGCTTTCTTAGAAACTGCATTGTGTTCTCCTAATTCATCTCACAGTGTTTTAGCTTTCCCCTCAAGAAGTCATTCACTAAGACTGGTCCTGTGGAATTTACAAGGTGATATTTCCAAGCCCTTATAGGGCTATTTTGAAAAAGGAAATATCTTCCTTTAAAAACTGGAAAGAATCTTTCTGAGAAACTGCTTGATGCTCTGTTAATGCATCTCACAGAGCTACAGCTTTCTCCTCAATAAGCCGGTCACTAAGACTGTTCCTGTGGAATTTTCAGAGTGATATATGGAAGCCCATAGAATGCTATGGTGAAAAAGGAAATATCTTCCGTTAAAAACTGGATAGAAGCTTTCTGAGAAACTGCTTTGTGTTCTGTTAATTCATCTCACAGAGTTACAGCTTTCCCCTCTAGAAGCATTTCGCTAAGAGTGTTCTTGTGGAATTTGCAAAGTGATATTTGGAAGCCCCTGGAAGGTTATGGTGAAAAAGGAAATATCCTAAGATAAAAACTGAAAAGAAGCTTTCTGAGAAACTGCTTGGTGTTCTGATAATTCATCTCACAGAGTTACAGTTTCCCCTCAAGAAGCCTTTCGCTAAGACTGTTCTTGTGGAATTTGCAATGTGATATTTGGAAGCCCCTGGAAGGTTATGGTGAAAATGAAATATCTTCGGTTAAAAACTGGAAAGAAGCTTTCTGAGAAACTGCTTTGTGTTCTGATAATTCATCTCACAGAGCTACAGCTTTCCCCTCAAAAAGCCATTCGCTAAGACTGTTCTTGTGGAATTTGCAAAGTGATATTTGGAAGCCCATAGAAGGCTATGGTGAAAACGGAAATGTCCTAAGATAAAAACTGAAAAGAAGCTTTCTGAGAAACTGCTTTTTGTTCTGTTAATTCACCTCAGAGAGTTACAGCTTTCCCCTCAAGAAGCCTTTCGCTAAGGCTGTTCTTGTGGAATTTGCAAAGTGATTTTTGGAAGCCGATAGAGGGCTATGGTGAAAGAAGAAATATCTTCTGTTAAAAACTGGAAAGAAGCTTTCTGAGAAACTGCTTTATGTTCTGTTAATTTATCTTACAGACTTAAACCTTTCCCCTCAAGAAGCCTTTCTGTAAGGCTGTTCTTGTGTAATTTGCAAAGTGATATTTGGAAGCCCATAGAGGGCTATGGTGAAAAAGGAAATATCTTCAGTTCAAAACTGGAAAGAAGATTTCTGAAAAACTGCTTTGTGTTCTGTTAATTAATCTCACAGAGTTACAACATTCCCCTCAAGACGCCTTTCGCGAAGACTGTTCTTGTGGAATTTGCAAAGTGATATTTGGACGCCCATAGAGGGCTATGGTGAAAAAGGAAATATCCTCAGTTAAAAACTGGAAAGAAGCTTTCTGAGAAACTGCTCTGTGCTCTGTTAAATCAGCTCTGAGAGTTACAGCTTTCCCTTCAAGAAGCCTCTCTCTAAGGCTGTTTTTGTGGAATTGGCAAAGAGATATTTGGAAGCCCGTAGAGGGCTATGGTGAAAAAGGCAATATCTTCCGTTAAAAACTGGAAAGAAGTGTTCGGAGAAATTGCTTCGTGTTCTGTTAATTCATCGCACAGAGTTACAGCTTTCCCCTCAAGAAGCCTTTCGCTAAGACTGTTCTTGTGGAATTTGCAAAGTGATATTTGGAAGCCCATAGAGGCCTCACAGAGTTACAGCTTTCTCGCAAGAAGCCTTTTGCTAAGACTGTTCTTGTGGAATTTCCAAAGGGATACTTGGAAGCCCATAGAGGGCTATGGTGAAAAAGGAAATATCTTCCGTTAAAAACTGGAAAGAAGCTTTCTGAGAAACTGCTTTGTGTTCTGTTAATTCATCTCACAGTGTTACTGCTTTGCCCTGAAGAAGCCTTTCGCTAAGACTGCTCTTGTGGAATTATCAAAGTGATATTTAGAAGCCCATAAAGGGCTATGGTCAAAAATGAAATATCTTCCATAAAAACTAGAAAGAATCTTTCTGAGAAACTGCTTTGTGTTCTGTTAATTCTTCCCACAGAGTTACAGCTTTCCCCTGAAGAAGATTTTCGCTCCGACTGTTCTTGTGGAATTTGAAAGTGATATTTGGAAGCCCATAGAGGACTATGGTGGAAAAGGAAATATCTTCCGTTAAAAACTAGAAAGAAGCTTTCTGAGAAACTGCTTTGTGTTCTGTTAATTCATCTCACAGAGTTACTGTGTTCCTCTCAAGAAGCCTTTCGCTAAGAATCTTCTTGTGGAATTTGTAAAGTGATAATTGGAAGCAAAGAGAGGGTTACGGTGAAAAAGGAAAATCTTCCCTTAAAAACTGGAAAGAAGCTTTCTGAGAAACTGGTTTGTGTTCGGTTAATTCATCATACAGTTACTGCTTTCCCCTAAGAAGCCTTTCGCTAAGACTCTTCTTGTGGAATTGGCAAAGTGATATTTGGAAGCCCATAGAGGTCTACGGTGAAAAAGGAAATATCTTCCGTTAAAAACTGGAAAGAAGCTTCTGAGAAACTGCTTTGTGTTCTGTTAATTCATCTCACAGAGTCACTGCTTTCACCTTAAGAAGCCTTTCGCTAAGACTGTTCTTGTGGAATTTTCATAGTGATATTTTCAAGCCCATAGAGGGCTAAGGTGAAAAAGGAAATATCCTAAGATAAAAACTGAAAAGAAGCATTCTGAGAAACTACTTTGTGTTCTGTTAATTCATCTCACAGAGTTACAGCTTTCCCCTGAAGAAGCCTTTCGCGAAGACTCTTCTTGTGGAATTTGCAAAGTGATATTTGGAAGCCCATAGAGGGCTATGGTGAAAAAGGAAATATTTTCCGTTAAAAACTGGAAAGAAGCTTTCTGAGAAACTGCTCTGTGTTCTGTTAATTCATCTCACAGAGTTACAGCTTTCCCCTCAAGAAGCCTTTCGCTAAGACTGTTCTTGTGGAATTTTCAAAGTGATATTTGGAAGCCCATAGAGGGATATGGTGAAAAAGGAAATATCTTCCGTTAAAAACTGGAAAGAAGCTTTCTGAGAAATTGCTTTGTGTTCTGCTACTTCATCTCACAGAGTTACTGCGTTCCTCTCAAGAAGCCTTTCGCTAAGACTCTTCTTGTGGAATTTGTAAAGTGATATTTGGAAGCCCATAGAGGGTTATGGTGAAAAAGGAAAATCTTCCCTTAAAAACTGGAAAGAAGCTTTCTGAGAAACTGCTTTGTTTTCGGTTAATTCATCTCACAGTTAATGCTTTCCCCTCAAAAAGCCTTTCGCTAAGACTCTTCTTGTGGAATTGGCAAAGTGATATTAGGAAGCCCATAGAGGTCTATGGTGAAAAAGGAAATATCTTCCGTTAAAAACTGGAAAGAAGCTTTCTGAGAAACTGCTTTGTGTTCTGTTAATTCATCTCACAGAGTCACTGCTTTCACCTCAAGAAGCCTTTCGCTTAGACTGTTCTTGTGGAATTTGCAGAGTGATATTTGGATGTCCATAGAGGGCTATGGTGAAAAAGGAAATATCTTCCATTAAAGACGGGAAAGAAGGTTTCTGAGAAACTGCTTTGTGTTCTCTCAATTCACCTCACAGAGCTACAGATTTCCCCTCAAGAAGCCTTTCGCTCAGTCTGTTTTTGTGGAATTTGCAAAGTGATATTTGGAAACCTATAGAGGGCTTTATTGAAAAAGGAAATATCTTCCGTTGAAAACTAGAAAGAAGCTTTCTGAGAACCTTATTCGTGTTCTGTTAATTCATCTCACGGAATTACAGCTTTCCTTTCAAAAAGCCTTTCGCTAAGACAGTTCTTTTGGAATATGCAAAGTGATATTTGGAAGCACATAGAGGGCTATGGTGAACAAGGTAATATCTTCCTTTAAAAACTGGAAAGAAGTTTTCTGAGAAACTGCTTTGTGTACTGTTAATTCTTTTCACATAGTTACAGTTTTCCCCTCAAGAAGCCTTTCGCTAAGGTTGTTCTTTTACAATTTGCAAAGTGGTATTTGGAAGCCCATAGAGGGCTATGGTGAAAAAGGATATATCTTCCGTTAAAAACTGGAAAGAAGCATTCTGAGAAACTGCTTTGTGTTCTGTTACTTCTTCCCATAGAGTTACAGCTTCCCCCTGAAGAAGATTTTCGCTAAGACTCTTCTTATGGAATTTGCAAAGTGATATTTGGAAGCCCATAGAGGGCTATGGTGGAAAAGGAAATATCTTCCGTTAAAAACAGGAAAGAAGCTTTCTGAGAAACTGCTTTGTGTTCTGTTAATTCATCTCACAGAGTTACAGCTTTCTCTTCAATAAGCCTTTCGCTAAGACTCTTCTTGTGGAATTTTCAAAGTGATATTTGGAAGCCCATAGAGGTCTATGGTGGAAAAGGAAATATCTTCCGTTAAAAACTAGAAAGAAGCTTTCTGAGGAACTGCTTTGTGTTCTGTTAATTCATCTCACAGAGTTACTGCGTTCCTCTCAAGAAGCCTTTGGCTAAGACTCTTCTTGTGGAATTTGTAAAGTGATATTTAGAAGCCCATAGAGGGTTATGGTGAAAAAGGAAATCTTCCCTTAAAAACTGGAAAGAAGCTTTCTGAGAAACTGCTTTGTGTTCGGTTAATTCATCTTACAGTTACTGCTTTCCCCTAAGAAGCCTTTCGCTAAGACTCTTCTTGTGGAATTGGCAAAGTGATATTTGGAAGCCCATAGAGGTCTACGGTGAAAAAGGAAATATCTTCCGTTAAAAACTGGAAAGAAGCTTTCTGAGAAACTGCTTTGTGTTCTGTTAATTCATCTCACAGAGTTACAGTGTTCTCCTCAAGAAGCCTTTCACTAAGTCTGTTCTTGTGGAATTTGCAAAGTGATATTTGGAACTTAAAGAGGGCTATGGTGAAAAAGGAAATGTCCTAAGATAAAAACTGAAAAGAAGCTTTCTGAGAAACTGCTTTGTGTTCTGTTAATTCATCTCACACTGTTACAGCTTTCCCGACAAGAAGCCATTCACTGAGACTGTTCTTGTGGAATTTGCAAAGTGATATTGCAAACCGATAGAGGGTTATGGCGAAAAGGGAAATATCCTAAGATGAAAACCGAGAAGAAGCTTTCTTAGAAACTGCATTGTGTTCTCCTAATTCATCTCACAGTGTTTTAGCTTTCCCCTCAAGAAGTCATTCACTAAGACTGGTCCTGTGGAATTTACAAGGTGATATTTCCAAGCCCTTATAGGGCTATTTTGAAAAAGGAAATATCTTCCTTTAAAAACTGGAAAGAATCTTTCTGAGAAACTGCTTGATGCTCTGTTAATGCATCTCACAGAGCTACAGCTTTCTCCTCAATAAGCCGGTCACTAAGACTGTTCCTGTGGAATTTTCAGAGTGATATATGGAAGCCCATAGAATGCTATGGTGAAAAAGGAAATATCTTCCGTTAAAAACTGGATAGAAGCTTTCTGAGAAACTGCTTTGTGTTCTGTTAATTCATCTCACAGAGTTACAGCTTTCCCCTCTAGAAGCCTTTCGCTAAGAGTGTTCTTGTGGAATTTGCAAAGTGATATTTGGAAGCCCCTGGAAGGTTATGGTGAAAAAGGAAATATCCTAAGATAAAAACTGAAAAGAAGCTTTCTGAGAAACTGCTTGGTGTTCTGATAATTCATCTCACAGAGTTACAGTTTCCCCTCAAGAAGCCTTTCGCTAAGACTGTTCTTGTGGAATTTGCAATGTGATATTTGGAAGCCCCTGGAAGGTTATGGTGAAAATGAAATATCTTCGGTTAAAAACTGGAAAGAAGCTTTCTGAGAAACTGCTTTGTGTTCTGATAATTCATCTCACAGAGCTACAGCTTTCCCCTCAAAAAGCCATTCGCTAAGACTGTTCTTGTGGAATTTGCAAAGTGATATTTGGAAGCCCTTAGAGGGCTATTGTGAAAAACAAATATCTTCCGTTAAAAACTGCAAAGAAAATTTCTGAGAAACTGTCCTGTGTTCTGTTAATTCATCTCAAAGAGTTCAGCTTTCCCCTCAAGAAGCCTTTCGCTAAGACTGTTCTTGTGGAATTTCAAAAGTAATATTTTGAAGCCCATAGTGGGCCATGGTGAAAAAGGAAATATCTTCATTAAAACAGGAAAGAAGATTTCTGGGAAATTGCTTTGTGTTCTGTTAATTCATTTCACAGAGTTACAACTCACCCCTCAAGTAGCTTTTCGCTAAGACTCTTCTTGTGGAATTTGCAAAGTGATATTTGGAGGCCCCTAGAGGGCTATGGTGAAAAAAGAAATATCCTAAGATAAAAACTGAAAAGAAGCTTTCTGAGAAACGGATTGGTTTTCTGTTAATTCATCTCACAGAGTGACAGCTTTCCCCACATGAAACATTTCGCTAAGACTGTTCTTGTGGAATTTGCAAAGTGATATTTGGAAGCCCATAGAGGGCTATAGTGAAAAAGGAAATATCCAAAGATAAAAACTTTAAAGAAGGTTTTTGAGAAACTGCTTTGTGTTCTTTTAATTCATCTCACAGAGTTACAACTTTCGCCTCAAGAAGCCTTTCGCTAAGACTGTTCTTGTGGAATTTGCAAAGTGATATTTGAAGCCCATAGAAGTCAATTGTGAAAAAGGAAATATCCTAAGATAGAAACTGAAAAGAAGCTTTCTGAGAAACTGCTTTGTGTTCTGTTAATTCATCTCACAGAGTTACATCTTCTACCTCAAGAAGCCTTTCGCTAAGACTGTTTTTGTGGAATTTGCAAAGTGATATTTGGAAGCCCATAGAGGTCTAAGGTGGAAAAGGAAGTATCTTCAATTAAGAACTGAAAAGAAGCTTTCGGAGAAACTGCTTTGTGTTCTGGTGATTCATCTCACAGAGTTACAGCTTTCCCTTCTAGAAGCCATTCTCTAAGACTGTTCTTGTGGAATTTGCAGAGTGATACTTGGAAGCCCGTAGAGGTCTATGGTGAAAAAGGAAATATCTTCCGTTAAAGACTGATAAGAAACTGTGTGAGAAACTGCTTTGTGTTCTGTTAATTCATCTCACAGAGTTACAGCTTTCCCCTTAATAAGCCTTTCGCTAAGTCTGGTCTTGTGGAATTGTCAAAGAGATTTTTGGAAACCCCTAGAGGGTTAGGGTAAAAAAGGAACCATCTTCTGTTAAAAACTGGAAAGAAGCTTTCTGAGAGACTGCTTTGTGTTCTGTTATTTCATCTCACAGAGCTAAAACTTTCCCCTCAAGAAGGCGTTCCCTAAAACTGTTCTTGTGGAATTTGCAAAGTGATATTTGGAAGCCCATAGAGGGCTATGGTGAAACAGGAAATATCTTCCGTTAAAAACTGGAAATAAGCTTTCTGAGAAACTGATTTGTGTTGTTTTAGTTCATCTCACAAAGTTACAGCTTCCCCCTCAAGGAGTCTTTCGATAAGATTCTTATTGTGGAATTTCCAAAGTGATATTTGGATGCCCATAGAGTGCTACCGTGAAAAAGGAAATATCTTCAGGTAAAGACTGAAAAGAAGCTTTCTGAAAGCTGCTTTGTGTTCTGTTAATTCATCTCACAGAGTTACAGCTCTCCTCTCAGGAAGCCATTCGCTAACACTGTTGTTGTGGAATTTCCAATGTGATATTTGAAAGCCCAAAGAGGGCTATGGAGAAAAAGGAAATATCCTAAGATAAAAACTGAAAAGAATCTTTCTGAGAAACTGCTTTGTGTTCTGTTAATTCTTCTCACAGAGTTACAGCTTTCCCCTCAGGAAGCCTTTCGCTAATTCTGTTCTTGTGGAATGTTCAAAGTGATATTTGGAAGTCCATAGAGGGCTATGATGAAAAAGGAAATATCTTCAGTTAAAAACTGGAAAGAAGCTTTCCGAGAAACTGCTTTGTGTTCCGTTAATTCATCTCACAGAGTTGCAGCTTTCCTCTCAAGAAGCCTTTCGCTAAGGGTGTTCTTGTGGAATTTGCAAAGAGATTTTTGGAAACCCCTAGAGGGCTAGGGTAAAAAAGGAACCATCTGCCGTTAAAAACTGGAAAGAAGCTTTCTGAGAAACTGCTTTGTGTTGTGTTAATTCATCTCACAGAGTTACAGCTTTCCCCTCAGTTAGCCGTTAACTAAGACTGTTCTTTTGAAATTTGCAAAGTGATAATTCGAAGCCCATAGAGGGTTATGGTGAAAAAGGAAATATCTTCAGTTAAAAACTGGAAAGAAGCTTTCTGAGAAATTGCTTTGTGTTCTGTTACTTCATCTCACAGAGTTACTGCGTTCCTCTCAAGAAGCCTTTCGCTAAGACTCTTCTTGTGGAATTTGTAAAGTTATATTTGGAAGCCCATAGAGGGTTATGGTGAAAAAGGAAAATCTTCCCTTAAATACTGGAAAGAAGCTTTCTGAGAAACTGCTTTGTTTTCGGTTAATTCATCTCACAGTTACTGCTTTCCCCTCAAAAAGCCTTTCGCTAAGACTCTTCTTGTGGAATTGGCAAAGTGATATTAGGAAGCCCATAGAGGTCTATGGTGAAAAAGGAAATATCTTCCGTTAAAAACTGGAAAGAAGCTTTCTGAGAAACTGCTTTGTGTTCTGTTAATTCATCTCACAGAGTCACTGCTTTCACCTCAAGAAGCCTTTCGCTTAGACTGTTCTTGTGGAATTTGCAGAGTGATATTTGGACGTCCATAGAGGGCTATGGTGAAAAAGGAAATATCTTCCATTAAAGACGGGAAAGAAGGTTTCTGAGAAACTGCTTTGTGTTCTCTCAATTCACCTCACAGAGTTACAGATTTCCCCTCAAGAAGCCTTTCGCTCAGTCTGTTTTTGTGGAATTTTCAAAGTGATATTTGGAAACCTATAGAGGGCTTTATTGAAAAAGGAAATATCTTCCGTTGAAAACTAGAAAGAAGCTTTCTGAGAAACTTATTCGTGTTCTGTTAATTCATCTCACAGAATTACAGCTTTCCTTTCAAAAAGCCTTTCGCTAAGACAGTTCTTTGGGAATATGCAAAGTGATATTTGGAAGCACATAGAGGGCTATGGTGAACAAGGAAATATCTTCCTTTAAAAACTGGAAAGAAGTTTTCTGAGAAACTGCTTTGTGTACTGTTAATTCTTTTCACATAGTTACAGTTTTCCCCTCAAGAAGCCTTTCGCTAAGGTTGTTCTTTTACAATTTGCAAAGTGGTATTTGGAAGCCCATAGAGGGCTATGGTGAAAAAGGATATATCTTCCGTTAAAAACTGGAAAGAAGCATTCTGAGAAACTGCTTTGTGTTCTGTTACTTCTTCCCATAGAGTTACAGCTTCCCCCTGAAGAAGATTTTCGCTAAGACTCTTCTTATGGAATTTGCAAAGTGATATTTGGAAGCCCATAGAGGGCTATGGTGGAAAAGGAAATATCTTCCGTTAAAAACAGGAAAGAAGCTTTCTGAGAAACTGCTTTGTGTTCTGTTAATTCATCTCACAGAGTTACAGCTTTCTCTTCAATAAGTCTTTCGCTAAGACTCTTCTTGTGGAATTTTCAAAGTGATATTTGGAAGCCCATAGAGGTCTATGGTGGAAAAGGAAATATCTTCCGTTAAAAACTAGAAAGAAGCTTTCTGAGGAACTGCTTTGTGTTCTGTTAATTCATCTCACAGAGTTACTGCGTTCCTCTCAAGAAGCCTTTGGCTAAGACTCTTCTTGTGGAATTTGTAAAGTGATATTTAGAAGCCCATAGAGGGTTATGGTGAAAAAGGAAATCTTCCCTTAAAAACTGGAAAGAAGCTTTCTGAGAAACTGCTTTGTGTTCGGTTAATTCATCTTACAGTTACTGCTTTCCCCTAAGAAGCCTTTCGCTAAGACTCTTCTTGTGGAATTGGCAAAGTGATATTTGGAAGCCCATAGAGGTCTACGGTGAAAAAGGAAATATCTTCCGTTAAAAACTGGAAAGAAGCTTTCTGAGAAACTGCTTTGTGTTCTGTTAATTCATCTCACAGAGTTACAGCGTTCTCCTCAAGAAGCCTTTCACTAAGTCTGTTCTTGTGGAATTTGCAAAGTGATATTTGGAACCCAAAGAGGGCTATGGTGAAAAAGGAAATGTCCTAAGATAAAAACTGAAAAGAAGCTTTCTGAGAAACTGCTTTGTGTTCTGTTAATTCATCTCACACAGTTACAGCTTTCCCGACAAGAAGCCATTCACTGAGACTGTTCTTGTGGAATTTGCAAAGTGATATTGCAAACCGATAGAGGGTTATGGCGAAAAGGGAAATATCCTAAGATGAAAACCGAGAAGAAGCTTTCTTAGAAACTGCATTGTGTTCTCCTAATTCATCTCACAGTGTTTTAGCTTTTCCTCAAGAAGTCATTCACTAAGACTGGTCCTGTGGAATTTACAAGGTGATATTTCCAAGCCCTTATAGGGCTATTTTTAAAAAGGAAATATCTTCCTTTAAAAACTGGAAAGAATCTTTCTGAGAAACTGCTTGATGCTCTGTTAATGCATCTCACAGAGCTACAGCTTTCTCCTCAATAAGCCGGTCACTAAGACTGTTCCTGTGGAATTTTCAGAGTGATATATGGAAGCCCATAGAATGCTATGGTGAAAAAGGAAATATCTTCCGTTAAAAACTGGATAGAAGCTTTCTGAGAAACTGCTTTGTGTTCTGTTAATTCATCTCACAGAGTTACAGCTTTCCCCTCTAGAAGCCTTTCGCTAAGAGTGTTCTTGTGGAATTTGCAAAGTGATATTTGGAAGACCTTAGAAGGCTGTGGTGAAAAAGGAAATATCCTAAGATAAAAACTGAAAAGAAGCTTTCTGAGAAACTGCTTGGTGTTCTGATAATTCATCTCACAGAGTTACAGTTTCCCCTCAAGAAGCCTTTCGCTAAGACTGTTCTTGTGGAATTTGCAATGTGATATTTGGAAGCCCCTGGAAGGTTATGGTGAAAATGAAATATCTTCGGTTAAAAACTGGAAAGAAGCTTTCTGAGAAACTGCTTTGTGTTCTGATAATTCATCTCACAGAGCTACAGCTTTCCCCTCAAAAAGCCATTCGCTAAGACTGTTCTTGTGGAATTTGCAAAGTGATATTTGGAAGCCCTTAGAGGGCTATTGTGAAAAACAAATATCTTCCGTTAAAAACTGCAAAGAAAATTTCTGAGAAACAGTCCTGTGTTCTGTTAATTCATCTCACAGAGTTCAGCTTTCCCCTCAAGAAGCCTTTCGCTAAGACTGTTCTTGTGGAATTTCAAAAGTAATATTTTGCAGCCCATAGTGGGCCATGGTGAAAAAGGAAATATCTTCATTAAAACAGGAAAGAAGCTTTCTGGGAAATTGCTTTGTGTTCTGTTAATTCATTTCACAGAGTTACAACTCACCCCTCAAGTAGCTTTTCGCTAAGACTCTTCTTGTGGAATTTGCAAAGTGATATTTGGAAGCCCCTAGAGGGCTATGGTGAAAAAAGAAATATCCTAAGATAAAAACTGAAAAGAAGCTTTCTGAGAAACGGATTGGTTTTCTGTTAATTCATCTCACAGAGTGACAGCTTTCCCCACATGAAACATTTCGCTAAGACTGTTCTTGTGGAATTTGCAAAGTGATATTTGAAGCCCATAGAAGTCAATTGTGAAAAAGGAAATATCCTAAGATAGAAACTGAAAAGAAGCTTTCTGAGAAACTGCTTTGTGTTCTGTTAATTCATCTCACAGAGTTACATCTTCTACCTCAAGAAGCCTTTCGCTAAGACTGTTTTTGTGGAATTTGCAAAGTGATATTTGGAAGCCCATAGAGGTCTAAGGTGGAAAAGGAAGTATCTTCAATTAAGAACTGAAAAGAAGCTTTCGGAGAAACTGCTTTGTGTTCTGGTGATTCATCTCACAGAGTTACAACTTTCCCTTCTAGAAGCCATTCTCTAAGACTGTTCTTGTGGAATTTGCAGAGTGATACTTGGAAGCCCGTAGAGGTCTATGGTGAAAAAGGAAATATCTTCCGTTAAAGACTGATAAGAAACTGTGTGAGAAACTGCTTTGTGTTCTGTTAATTCATCTCACAGAGTTACAGCTTTCCCCTTAATAAGCCTTTCGCTAAGTCTGGTCTTGTCCAATTGTCAAAGAGATTTTTGGAAACCCCTAGAGGGTTAGGGTAAAAAAGGAACCATCTTCCGTTAAAAACTGGAAAGAAGCTTTCTGAGAGACTGCTTTGTGTTCTGTTATTTCATCTCACAGAGCTAAAACTTTCCCCTCAAAAAGGCGTTCCCTAAAACTGTTCTTGTGGAATTTGCAAAGTGATATTTGGAAGCCCATAGAGGGCTATGGTGAAACAGGAAATATCTTCCGTTAAAAACTGGAAATAAGCTTTCTGAGAAACTGATTTGTGTTGTGTTAGTTCATCTCACAAAGTTACAGCTTCCCCCTCAAGGAGTCTTTCGATAAGATTCTTATTGTGGAATTTCCAAAGTGATATTTGGATGCCCATAGAGTGCTACCGTGAAAAAGGAAATATCTTCAGTTAAAGACTGAAAAGAAGCTTTCTGAAAACTGCTTTGTGTTCTGTTAATTCATCTCACAGAGTTACAGCTCTCCTCTCAGGAAGCCATTCGCTAACACTGTTGTTGTGGAATTTCCAATGTGATATTTGAAAGCCCAAAGAGGGCTATGGAGAAAAAGGAAATATCCTAAGATAAAAACTGAAAAGAATCTTTCTGAGAAACTGCTTTGTGTTCTGTTAATTCTTCTCACAGAGTTACAGCTTTCCCCTCAGGAAGCCTTTCGCTAATTCTGTTCTTGTGGAATGTTCAAAGTGATATTTGGAAGTCCATAGAGGGCTATGATGAAAAAGAAAATATCCTCAGTTAAAAACTGGAAAGAAGCTTTCTGAGAAAGTGCTTTGTGTTCCGTTAATTTATCTCACAGAGTTACAGCTTTCCCCTCAAGAATCCTTTCGCTAAGACAGTTCTTGTGGAATTTGAAAGTGATATTTGGAAGCCCATAGAGGGTAATGGTGAAAAAAGAAATATCCTAAGATAAAAACTGGAAAGAAGCTTTCTGAGAAACTGCTTTTTGTTCTGTTAATTCATCTCACAGAGTTACAGCCTTCAACTCAAGAAGCCGTTCGATAAGACTGTTCTTGTGGAATTTGTAAAGTGATATTTGGAAGCCCATAGAGGGCTATGGTGAAAAAGGAAGTATCTTCCGATAAAAATTGGAAAGAAGCTTTCTGAGAAACTGCTTTGTGTTGTGTTAATTGATCTCACAGAATTACAGCTTTCCCCTCAAGAAGCCTTTCGCGAAGACTCTTCTTGGGGAATTTGGAAAGTGTTATTTGGAAGCCCATAGAGGGCTATGGCGAAAAAGGTAATATCTTCAGTGAAAAACTGAAAAGAAGCACTCTGAGAAACTGCATGGTGTTCTGTTAATTCTTCTCACAGAGTTACAGCTTTCCCCTCAGGAAGCCTTTCGCTAATTCTGTTCTTGTGGAATGTTCAAAGTGATATTTGGAAGTCCATAGAGGGCTATGATGAAAAAGGAAATATCTTCAGTTAAAAACTGGAAAGAAGCTTTCCGAGAAACTGCTTTGTGTTCCGTTAATTCATCTCACAGAGTTGCAGCTTTCCTCTCAAGAAGCCTTTCACTAAGGGTGTTCTTGTGGAATTTGCAAAGAGATTTTTGGAAACCCCTAGAGGGCTAGGGTAAAAAAGGAACCATCTTCCGTTAAAAACTGGAAAGAAGCTTTCTGAGAAACTGCTTTGTGTTGTGTTAATTCATCTCACAGAGTTACAGCTTTCCCCTCAGTTAACCGTTAACTAAGACTGTTCTTTTGAAATTTGCAAAGTGATAATTCGAAGCCCATAGAGGGTTATGGTGAAAAAGGAAATACCTTCAGTTAAAAACTGGAAAGAAGCCTTCTGAGAAACTGCCTTGTGTTCGGTTAATTCATCTCACAGAGTAGCAGCTTTCCCTCAAGAAGCCTTTCGCTGAGACTGTTCTTCTGGAATTTGCAAAGTGATATTTGTAAGCCCGTAGAGGGCTATGGTGAAAAAGAAAATATCCTCAGTTAATAACTGGAAAGAAGCTTTCTGAGGAAGTGCTTTGTGTTTTGTTAATTCATCTCACAGAGTTACAGCTTTCCCCTGAAGAATCCTTTCGCTAAGACAGTTCTTGTGGAATTTGAAAGTGATATTTGGAAGCCCATAGAGGGTAATGGTGAAGAAAGAAATATCCTAAGATAAAAACTGGAAAGAAGCTTTCTGAGAAACTGCTTTTTGTTCTGTTAATTCATCTCACAGAGTTACAGCCTTCAACTCAAGAAGCCGTTCGATAAGACTGTTCTTGTGGAATTTGTAAAGTGATATTTGGAAGCCCATAGAGGGCTATGGTGAAAAAGGAAGTATCTTCCGATAAAAATTGGAAAGAAGCTTTCTGAGAAACTGCTTTGTGTTGTGTTAATTGATCTCACAGAATTACAGCTTTCCCCTCAAGAAGCCTTTCGCGAAGACTCTTCTTGGGGAATTTGGAAAGTGTTATTTGGAAGCCCATAGAGGGCTATGGTGAAAAAGGTAATATCTTCAGTGAAAAACTGAAAAGAAGCACTCTGAGAAACTGCGTGGTGTTCTGGTAATTCATCTCACAGAGTTACAACCTTTCTCTCAAGAAACCTTTCGATAAGACTGTTCTTGTGGAATTTGCAAAGTGATAATTGGAAGCCCAAAGAGGGCTATGGTGAAAAAGGAAATACCTTCCGTTAAAAACTGGAAAGAAGCTTTCTGAGAAACTGCTTTGTGTTCTGTTAAGTCATCTCACAGAGTTACAGCTTTCCCTTCAAGAAGACTTTCGCTAAGACTGTTCTTGTGGAATTTGCAAAGTGGTATTTGGAAGGCCATAGAGCGCTATGGTGAAAAAGGAAATATCCTCTGTTAAAAAGTGGAAAGAAGCTTTCTCAGAATCTGTTTTGTGTTCTGTTATTTCATCTCACAGAGTTAGCGCTTTCCCCTCAAGAAGCCTTTCGCTAAGACTGTTCTTTTGGAATTTGCAAAGTGATATTTGGAGCCCATAGAGGGCTATGGTGAAAAAGGAAATATCTTCAGTTAAAAAGTGGAAAGAAGCTTTCTGAGAAACTGCTTTGTGTTCTGTTAATTCATCTCACAGAGTTACAGCTTTCCCCCAAGAAGCCTTTCCGTAGGACTGTTCTTGTGGAATTTGCGAAGTGATATTTGGAAGCCCACAGAGGTCTACCATGAAAAAGAAAATTTCTTCCGTTAAAAACTGGAAAGAAGCTTTCTGAGAAACTGCTTTGTGTTCTGTTAATTTATCTCAAAAAGATACAGCTTTCCCCTCAAGAAGCCTTTCGCTAAGACTGTTCTTGTGCTATTTTCAAGGTGATATTTGGAAGCCAGAAGAGGGCTCTGGTGAAATAGGAAATATCTTCAGTTAAAAAGTGGAAATAAGCTTTCTAAGAAACTGTTTGTGTTCTGTGAATTCATCTCACAAAGTTACAGATTTCCCTTCAAAAAGCCTTTCACTAAGACTGTTCTTGTGGAATTTTCAAAGTGATGTTTGGAAGCCCATAGAAGGCTATGGTGAAAACGGAAATGTCCTAAGATAAAAACTGAAAAGAAGCTTTCTGAGAAACTGCTTTTTGTTCTGTTAATTCACCTCAGAGAGTTACAGCTTTCCCCTCAAGAAGCCTTTCGCTAAGGCTGTTCTTGTGGAATTTGCAAAGTGATTTTTGGAAGCCGATAGAGGGCTATGGTGAAAGAAGAAATATCTTCTGTTAAAAACTGGAAAGAAGCTTTCTGAGAAACTGCTTTATGTTCTGTTAATTTATCTTACAGACTTAAACCTTTCCCCTCAAGAAGCCTTTCTGTAAGGCTGTTCTTGTGTAATTTGCAAAGTGATATTTGGAAGCCCATAGAGGGCTATGGTGAAAAAGGAAATATCTTCAGTTCAAAACTGGAAAGAAGATTTCTGAAAAACTGCTTTGTGTTCTGTTAATTAATCTCACGGAGTTACAACATTCCCCTCAAGACGCCTTTCGCGAAGACTGTTCTTGTGGAATTTGCAAAGTGATATTTGGACGCCCATAGAGGGCTATGGTGAAAAAGGAAATATCCTCAGTTAAAAACTGGAAAGAAGCTTTCTGAGAAACTGCTCTGTGCTCTGTTAAATCAGCTCTGAGAGTTACAGCTTTCCCTTCAAGAAGCCTCTCTCTAAGGCTGTTTTTGTGGAATTGGCAAAGAGATATTTGGAAGCCCGTAGAGGGCTATGGTGAAAAAGGCAATATCTTCCGTTAAAAACCGGAAAGAAGTGTTCGGAGAAATTGCTTCGTGTTCTGTTAATTCATCGCACAGAGTTACAGCTTTCCCCTCAAGAAGCCTTTCGCTAAGACTGTTCTTGTGGAATTTGCAAAGTGATATTTGGAAGCCCATAGAGGCCTCACAGAGTTACAGCTTTCTCGCAAGAAGCCTTTTGCTAAGACTGTTCTTGTGGAATTTCCAAAGGGATACTTGGAAGCCCATAGAGGGCTATGGTGAAAAAGGAAATATCTTCCGTTAAAAACTGGAAAGAAGCTTTCTGAGAAACTGCTTTGTGTTCTGTTAATTCATCTCACAGTGTTACTGCTTTGCCCTGAAGAAGCCTTTCACTAAGACTGCTCTTGTGGAATTATCAAAGTGATATTTAGAAGCCCATAAAGGGCTATGGTCAAAAATGAAATATCTTCCATAAAAACTAGAAAGAATCTTTCTGAGAAACTGCTTTGTGTTCTGTTAATTCTTCCCACAGAGTTACAGCTTTCCCCTGAAGAAGATTTTCGCTCCGACTGTTCTTGTGGAATTTGAAAGTGATATTTGGAAGCCCATAGAGGACTATGGTGGAAAAGGAAATATCTTCCGTTAAAAACTAGAAAGAAGCTTTCTGAGAAACTGCTTTGTGTTCTGTTAATTCATCTCACAGAGTTACTGTGTTCCTCTCAAGAAGCCTTTCGCTAGGAATCTTCTTGTGGAATTTGTAAAGTGATAATTGGAAGCAAAGAGAGGGTTACGGTGAAAAAGGAAAATCTTCCCTTAAAAACTGGAAAGAAGCTTTCTGAGAAACTGGTTTGTGTTCGGTTAATTCATCATACAGTTACTGCTTTCCCCTAAGAAGCCTTTCGCTAAGACTCTTCTTGTGGAATTGGCAAAGTGATATTTGGAAGCCCATAGAGGTCTACGGTGAAAAAGGAAATATCTTCCGTTAAAAACTGGAAAGAAGCTTCTGAGAAACTGCTTTGTGTTCTGTTAATTCATCTCACAGAGTCACTGCTTTCACCTTAAGAAGCCTTTCGCTAAGACTGTTCTTGTGGAATTTTCATAGTGATATTTTCAAGCCCATAGAGGGCTAAGGTGAAAAAGGAAATATCCTAAGATAAAAACTGAAAAGAAGCATTCTGAGAAACTACTTTGTGTTCTGTTAATTCATCTCACAGAGTTACAGCTTTCCCCTGAAGAAGCCTTTCGCGAAGACTCTTCTTGTGGAATTTGCAAAGTGATATTTGGAAGCCCATAGAGGGCTATGGTGAAAAAGGAAATATTTTCCGTTAAAAACTGGAAAGAAGCTTTCTGAGAAACTGCTCTGTGTCCTGTTAATTCATCTCACAGAGTTACAGCTTTCCCCTCAAGAAGCCTTTCGCTAAGACTGTTCTTGTGGAATTTTCAAAGTGATATTTGGAAGCCCATAGAGGGATATGGTGAAAAAGGAAATATCTTCCGTTAAAAACTGGAAAGAAGCTTTCTGAGAAATTGCTTTGTGTTCTGCTACTTCATCTCACAGAGTTACTGCGTTCCTCTCAAGAAGCCTTTCGCTAAGACTCTTCTTGTGGAATTTGTAAAGTGATATTTGGAAGCCCATAGAGGGTTATGGTGAAAAAGGAAAATCTTCCCTTAAAAACTGGAAAGAAGCTTTCTGAGAAACTGCTTTGTTTTCGGTTAATTCATCTCACAGTTACTGCTTTCCCCTCAAAAAGCCTTTCGCTAAGACTCTTCTTGTGGAATTGGCAAAGTGATATTAGGAAGCCCATAGAGGTCTATGGTGAAAAAGGAAATATCTTCCGTTAAAAACTGGAAAGAAGCTTTCTGAGAAACTGCTTTGTGTTCTGTTAATTCATCTCACAGAGTCACTGCTTTCACCTCAAGAAGCCTTTCGCTTAGACTGTTCTTGTGGAATTTGCAGAGTGATATTTGGACGTCCATAGAGGGCTATGGTGAAAAAGGAAATATCTTCCATTAAAGACGGGAAAGAAGGTTTCTGAGAAACTGCTTTGTGTTCTCTCAATTCACCTCACAGAGTTACAGATTTCCCCTCAAGAAGCCTTTCGCTCAGTCTGTTTTTGTGGAATTTGCAAAGTGATATTTGGAAACCTATAGAGGGCTTTATTGAAAAAGGAAATATCTTCCGTTGAAAACTAGAAAGAAGCTTTCTGAGAAACTTATTCGTGTTCTGTTAATTCATCTCACAGAATTACAGCTTTCCTTTCAAAAAGCCTTTCGCTAAGACAGTTCTTTTGGAATATGCAAAGTGATATTTGGAAGCACATAGAGGGCTATGGTGAACAAGGAAATATCTTCCTTTAAAAACTGGAAAGAAGTTTTCTGAGAAACTGCTTTGTGTACTGTTAATTCTTTTCACATAGTTACAGTTTTCCCCTCAAGAAGCCTTTCGCTAAGGTTGTTCTTTTACAATTTGCAAAGTGGTATTTGGAAGCCCATAGAGGGCTATGGTGAAAAAGGATATATCTTCCGTTAAAAACTGGAAAGAAGCATTCTGAGAAACTGCTTTGTGTTCTGTTACTTCTTCCCATAGAGTTACAGCTTCCCCCTGAAGAAGATTTTCGCTAAGACTCTTCTTATGGAATTTGCAAAGTGATATTTGGAAGCCCATAGAGGGCTATGGTGGAAAAGGAAATATCTTCCGTTAAAAACAGGAAAGAAGCTTTCTGAGAAACTGCTTTGTGTTCTGTTAATTCATCTCACAGAGTTACAGCTTTCTCTTCAATAAGCCTTTCGCTAAGACTCTTCTTGTGGAATTTTCAAAGTGATATTTGGAAGCCCATAGAGGTCTATGGTGGAAAAGGAAATATCTTCCGTTAAAAACTAGAAAGAAGCTTTCTGAGGAACTGCTTTGTGTTCTGTTAATTCATCTCACAGAGTTACTGCGTTCCTCTCAAGAAGCCTTTGGCTAAGACTCTTCTTGTGGAATTTGTAAAGTGATATTTAGAAGCCCATAGAGGGTTATGGTGAAAAAGGAAATCTTCCCTTAAAAACTGGAAAGAAGCTTTCTGAGAAACTGCTTTGTGTTCGGTTAATTCATCTTACAGTTACTGCTTTCCCCTAAGAAGCCTTTCGCTAAGACTCTTCTTGTGGAATTGGCAAAGTGATATTTGGAAGCCCATAGAGGTCTACGGTGAAAAAGGAAATATCTTCCGTTAAAAACTGGAAAGAAGCTTTCTGAGAAACTGCTTTGTGTTCTGTTAATTCATCTCACAGAGTTACAGCGTTCTCCTCAAGAAGCCTTTCACTAAGTCTGTTCTTGTGGAATTTGCAAAGTGATATTTGGAACCCAAAGAGGGCTATGGTGAAAAAGGAAATGTCCTAAGATAAAAACTGAAAAGAAGCTTTCTGAGAAACTGCTTTGTGTTCTGTTAATTCATCTCACACAGTTACAGCTTTCCCGACAAGAAGCCATTCACTGAGACTGTTCTTGTGGAATTTGCAAAGTGATATTGCAAACCGATAGAGGGTTATGGCGAAAAGGGAAATATCCTAAGATGAAAACCGAGAAGAAGCTTTCTTAGAAACTGCATTGTGTTCTCCTAATTCATCTCACAGTGTTTTAGCTTTCCCCTCAAGAAGTCATTCACTAAGACTGGTCCTGTGGAATTTACAAGGTGATATTTCCAAGCCCTTATAGGGCTATTTTGAAAAAGGAAATATCTTCCTTTAAAAACTGGAAAGAATCTTTCTGAGAAACTGCTTGATGCTCTGTTAATGCATCTCACAGAGCTACAGCTTTCTCCTCAATAAGGCGGTCACTAAGACTGTTCCTGTGGAATTTTCAGAGTGATATATGGAAGCCCATAGAATGCTATGGTGAAAAAGGAAATATCTTCCGTTAAAAACTGGATAGAAGCTTTCTGAGAAACTGCTTTGTGTTCTGTTAATTCATCTCACAGAGTTACAGCTTTCCCCTCTAGAAGCCTTTCGCTAAGAGTGTTCTTGTGGAATTTGCAAAGTGATATTTGGAAGCCCCTGGAAGGTTATGGTGAAAAAGGAAATATCCTAAGATAAAAACTGAAAAGAAGCTTTCTGAGAAACTGCTTGGTGTTCTGATAATTCATCTCACAGAGTTACAGTTTCCCCTCAAGAAGCCTTTCGCTAAGACTGTTCTTGTGGAATTTGCAATGTGATATTTGGAAGCCCCTGGAAGGTTATGGTGAAAATGAAATATCTTCGGTTAAAAACTGGAAAGAAGCTTTCTGAGAAACTGCTTTGTGTTCTGATAATTCATCTCACAGAGCTACAGCTTTCCCCTCAAAAAGCCATTCGCTAAGACTGTTCTTGTGGAATTTGCAAAGTGATATTTGGAAGCCCTTAGAGGGCTATTGTGAAAAACAAATATCTTCCGTTAAAAACTGCAAAGAAAATTTCTGAGAAACAGTCCTGTGTTCTGTTAATTCATCTCACAGAGTTCAGCTTTCCCCTCAAGAAGCCTTTCGCTAAGACTGTTCTTGTGGAATTTCAAAAGTAATATTTTGAAGCCCATAGTGGGCCATGGTGAAAAAGGAAATATCTTCATTAAAACAGGAAAGAAGCTTTCTGGGAAATTGCTTTGTGTTCTGTTAATTCATTTCACAGAGTTACAACTCACCCCTCAAGTAGCTTTTCGCTAAGACTCTTCTTGTGGAATTTGCAAAGTGATATTTGGAGGCCCCTAGAGGGCTATGGTGAAAAAAGAAATATCCTAAGATAAAAACTGAAAAGAAGCTTTCTGAGAAACGGATTGGTTTTCTGTTAATTCATCTCACAGAGTGACAGCTTTCCCCATATGAAACATTTCGCTAAGACTGTTCTTGTGGAATTTGCAAAGTGATATTTGAAGCCCATAGAAGTCAATTGTGAAAAAGGAAATATCCTAAGATAGAAACTGAAAAGAAGCTTTCTGAGAAACTGCTTTGTGTTCTGTTAATTCATCTCACAGAGTTACATCTTCTACCTCAAGAAGCCTTTCGCTAAGACTGTTTTTGTGGAATTTGCAAAGTGATATTTGGAAGCCCATAGAGGTCTAAGGTGGAAAAGGAAGTATCTTCAATTAAGAACTGAAAAGAAGCTTTCGGAGAAACTGCTTTGTGTTCTGGTGATTCATCTCACAGAGTTACAGCTTTCCCTTCTATAAGCCATTCTCTAAGACTGTTCTTGTGGAATTTGCAGAGTGATACTTGGAAGCCCGTAGAGGTCTATGGTGAAAAAGGAAATATCTTCCGTTAAAGACTGATAAGAAACTGTGTGAGAAACTGCTTTGTGTTCTGTTAATTCATCTCACAGAGTTACAGCTTTCCCCTTAATAAGCCTTTCGCTAAGTCTGGTCTTGTGGAATTGTCAAAGAGATTTTTGGAAACCCCTAGAGGGTTAGGGTAAAAAAGGAACCATCTTCTGTTAAAAACTGGAAAGAAGCTTTCTGAGAGACTGCTTTGTGTTCTGTTATTTCATCTCACAGAGCTAAAACTTTCCCCTCAAGAAGGCGTTCCCTAAAACTGTTCTTGTGGAATTTGCAAAGTGATATTTGGAAGCCCATAGAGGGCTATGGTGAAACAGGAAATATCTTCCGTTAAAAACTGGAAATAAGCTTTCTGAGAAACTGATTTGTGTTGTTTTAGTTCATCTCACAAAGTTACAGCTTCCCCCTCAAGGAGTCTTTCGATAAGATTCTTATTGTGGAATTTCCAAAGTGATATTTGGATGCCCATAGAGTGCTACCGTGAAAAAGGAAATATCTTCAGGTAAAGACTGAAAAGAAGCTTTCTGAAAGCTGCTTTGTGTTCTGTTAATTCATCTCACAGAGTTACAGCTCTCCTCTCAGGAAGCCATTCGCTAACACTGTTGTTGTGGAATTTCCAATGTGATATTTGAAAGCCCAAAGAGGGCTATGGAGAAAAAGGAAATATCCTAAGATAAAAACTGAAAAGAATCTTTCTGAGAAACTGCTTTGTGTTCTGTTAATTCTTCTCACAGAGTTACAGCTTTCCCCTCAGGAAGCCTTTCGCTAATTCTGTTCTTGTGGAATGTTCAAAGTGATATTTGGAAGTCCATAGAGGGCTATGATGAAAAAGAAAATATCCTCAGTTAAAAACTGGAAAGAAGCTTTCTGAGAAAGTGCTTTGTGTTCCGTTAATTCATCTCACAGAGTTACAGCTTTCCCCTCAAGAATCCTTTCGCTAAGACAGTTCTTGTGGAATTTGAAAGTGATATTTGGAAGCCCATAGAGGGTAATGGTGAAAAAAGAAATATCCTAAGATAAAAACTGGAAAGAAGCTTTCTGAGAAACTGCTTTTTGTTCTGTTAATTCATCTCACAGAGTTACAGCCTTCAACTCAAGAAGCCGTTCGATAAGACTGTTCTTGTGGAATTTGTAAAGTGATATTTGGAAGCCCATAGAGGGCTATGGTGAAAAAGGAAGTATCTTCCGATAAAAATTGGAAAGAAGCTTTCTGAGAAACTGCTTTGTGTTGTGTTAATTGATCTCACAGAATTACAGCTTTCCCCTCAAGAAGCCTTTCGCGAAGACTCTTCTTGGGGAATTTGGAAAGTGTTATTTGGAAGCCCATAGAGGGCTATGGTGAAAAAGGTAATATCTTCAGTGAAAAACTGAAAAGAAGCACTCTGAGAAACTGCATGGTGTTCTGTTAATTCTTCTCACAGAGTTACAGCTTTCCCCTCAGGAAGCCTTTCGCTAATTCTGTTCTTGTGGAATGTTCAAAGTGATATTTGGAAGTCCATAGAGGGCTATGATGAAAAAGGAAATATCTTCAGTTAAAAACTGGAAAGAAGCTTTCCGAGAAACTGCTTTGTGTTCCGTTAATTCATCTCACAGAGTTGCAGCTTTCCTCTCAAGAAGCCTTTCGCTAAGGGTGTTCTTGTGGAATTTGCAAAGAGATTTTTGGAAACCCCTAGAGGGCTAGGGTAAAAAAGGAACCATCTTCCGTTAAAAACTGGAAAGAAGCTTTCTGAGAAACTGCTTTGTGTTGTGTTAATTCATCTCACAGAGTTACAGCTTTCCCCTCAGTTAACCGTTAACTAAGACTGTTCTTTTGAAATTTGCAAAGTGATAATTCGAAGCCCATAGAGGGTTATGGTGAAAAAGGAAATACCTTCAGTTAAAAACTGGAAAGAAGCCTTCTGAGAAACTGCCTTGTGTTCGGTTAATTCATCTCACAGAGTAGCAGCTTTCCCTCAAGAAGCCTTTCGCTGAGACTGTTCTTCTGGAATTTGCAAAGTGATATTTGTAAGCCCGTAGAGGGCTATGGTGAAAAAGAAAATATCCTCAGTTAATAACTGGAAAGAAGCTTTCTGAGGAAGTGCTTTGTGTTTTGTTAATTCATCTCACAGAGTTACAGCTTTCCCCTCAAGAATCCTTTCGCTAAGACAGTTCTTGTGGAATTTGAAAGTGATATTTGGAAGCCCATAGAGGGTAATGGTGAAGAAAGAAATATCCTAAGATAAAAACTGGAAAGAAGCTTTCTGAGAAACTGCTTTTTGTTCTGTTAATTCATCTCACAGAGTTACAGCCTTCAACTCAAGAAGCCGTTCGATAAGACTGTTCTTGTGGAATTTGTAAAGTGATATTTGGAAGCCCATAGAGGGCTATGGTGAAAAAGGAAGTATCTTCCGATAAAAATTGGAAAGAAGCTTTCTGAGAAACTGCTTTGTGTTGTGTTAATTGATCTCACAGAATTACAGCTTTCCCCTCAAGAAGCCTTTCGCGAAGACTCTTCTTGGGGAATTTGGAAAGTGTTATTTGGAAGCCCATAGAGGGCTATGGTGAAAAAGGTAATATCTTCAGTGAAAAACTGAAAAGAAGCACTCTGAGAAACTGCGTGGTGTTCTGGTAATTCATCTCACAGAGTTACAACCTTTCTCTCAAGAAACCTTTCGATAAGACTGTTCTTGTGGAATTTGCAAAGTGATAATTGGAAGCCCAAAGAGGGCTATGGTGAAAAAGGAAATACCTTCCGTTAAAAACTGGAAAGAAGCTTTCTGAGAAACTGCTTTGTGTTCTGTTAAGTCATCTCACAGAGTTACAGCTTTCCCTTCAAGAAGACTTTCGCTAAGACTGTTCTTGTGGAATTTGCAAAGTGGTATTTGGAAGGCCATAGAGCGCTATGGTGTAAAAGGAAATATCCTCTGTTAAAAAGTGGAAAGAAGCTTTCTCAGAATCTGTTTTGTGTTCTGTTATTTCATCTCACAGAGTTAGCGCTTTCCCCTCAAGAAGCCTTTCGCTAAGACTGTTCTTTTGGAATTTGCAAAGTGATATTTGGAGCCCATAGAGCGCTATGGTGAAAAAGGAAATATCTTCAGTTAAAAAGTGGAAAGAAGCTTTCTGAGAAACTGCTTTGTGTTCTGTTAATTCATCTCACAGAGTTACAGCTTTCCCCCAAGAAGCCTTTCCGTAGGACTGTTCTTGTGGAATTTGCGAAGTGATATTTGGAAGCCCACAGAGGTCTACCATGAAAAAGAAAATATCTTCCGTTAAAAACTGGAAAGAAGCTTTCTGAGAAACTGCTTTGTGTTCTGTTAATTTATCTCAAAAAGATACAGCTTTCCCCTCAAGAAGCCTTTCGCTAAGACTGTTCTTGTGCTATTTTCAAGGTGATATTTGGAAGCCAGAAGAGGGCTCTGGTGAAATAGGAAATATCTTCAGTTAAAAAGTGGAAATAAGCTTTCTAAGAAACTGTTTGTGTTCTGTGAATTCATCTCACAAAGTTACAGATTTCCCTTCAAAAAGCCTTTCACTAAGACTGTTCTTGTGGAATTTTCAAAGTGATGTTTGGAAGCCCATAGAAGGCTATGGTGAAAACGGAAATGTCCTAAGATAAAAACTGAAAAGAAGCTTTCTGAGAAACTGCTTTTTGTTCTGTTAATTCACCTCAGAGAGTTACAGCTTTCCCCTCAAGAAGCCTTTCGCTAAGGCTGTTCTTGTGGAATTTGCAAAGTGATTTTTGGAAGCCGATAGAGGGCTATGGTGAAAGAAGAAATATCTTCTGTTAAAAACTGGAAAGAAGCTTTCTGAGAAACTGCTTTATGTTCTGTTAATTTATCTTACAGACTTAAACCTTTCCCCTCAAGAAGCCTTTCTGTAAGGCTGTTCTTGTGTAATTTGCAAAGTGATATTTGGAAGCCCATAGAGGGCTATGGTGAAAAAGGAAATATCTTCAGTTCAAAACTGGAAAGAAGATTTCTGAAAAACTGCTTTGTGTTCTGTTAATTAATCTCACAGAGTTACAACATTCCCCTCAAGACGCCTTTCGCGAAGACTGTTCTTGTGGAATTTGCAAAGTGATATTTGGACGCCCATAGAGGGCTATGGTGAAAAAGGAAATATCCTCAGTTAAAAACCGGAAAGAAGCTTTCTGAGAAACTGCTCTGTGCTCTGTTAAATCAGCTCAGAGAGTTACAGCTTTCCCTTCAAGAAGATTCTCTCTAAGGCTGTTTTTGTGGAATTGGCAAAGAGATATTTGGAAGCCCGTAGAGGGCTATGGTGAAAAAGGCAATATCTTCCGTTAAAACCGGAAAGAAGTGTTCGGAGAAATTGCTTCGTGTTCTGTTAATTCATCGCACAGAGTTACAGCTTTCCCCTCAAGAAGCCTTTCGCTAAGACTGTTCTTGTGGAATTTGCAAAGTGATATTTGGAAGCCCATAGAGGCCTCACAGAGTTACAGCTTTCTCGCAAGAAGCCTTTTGCTAAGACTGTTCTTGTGGAATTTCCAAAGGGATACTTGGAAGCCCATAGAGGGCTATGGTGAAAAAAGAAATATCTTCCGTTAAAAACTGGAAAGAAGCTTTCTGAGAAACTGCTTTGTGTTCTGTTAATTCATCTCACAGTGTTACTGCTTTGCCCTGAAGAAGCCTTTCGCTAAGACTGCTCTTCTGGAATTATCAAAGTGATATTTAGAAGCCCATAAAGGGCTATGGTCAAAAATGAAATATCTTCCATAAAAACTAGAAAGAATCTTTCTGAGAAACTGCTTAGTGTTCTGTTAATTCTTCCCACAGAGTTACAGCTTTCCCCTGAAGAAGATTTTCGCTCCGACTGTTCTTGTGGAATTTGAAAGTGATATTTGGAAGCCCATAGAGGACTATGGTGGAAAAGGAAATATCTTCCGTTAAAAACTAGAAAGAAGCTTTCTGAGAAACTGCTTTGTGTTCTGTTAATTCATCTCACAGAGTTACTGTGTTCCTCTCAAGAAGCCTTTCGCTAAGAATCTTCTTGTGGAATTTGTAAAGTGATAATTGGAAGCAAAGAGAGGGTTACGGTGAAAAAGGAAAATCTTCCCTTAAAAACTGGAAAGAAGCTTTCTGAGAAACTGGTTTGTGTTCGGTTAATTCATCATACAGTTACTGCATTCCCGTAAGAAGCCTTTCGCTAAGACTCTTCTTGTGGAATTGGCAAAGTGATATTTGGAAGCCCATAGAGGTCTACGGTGAAAAAGGAAATATCTTCCGTTAAAAACTGGAAAGAAGCTTCTGAGAAACTGCTTTGTGTTCTGTTAATTCATCTCACAGAGTCACTGCTTTCACCTTAAGAAGCCTTTCGCTAAGACTGTTCTTGTGGAATTTTCATAGTGATATTTTCAAGCCCATAGAGGGCTAAGGTGAAAAAGGAAATATCCTAAGATAAAAACTGAAAAAGAAGCATTCTGAGAAACTACTTTGTGTTCTGTTAATTCATCTCACAGAGTTACAGCTTTCCCCTGAAGAAGCCTTTCGCGAAGACTCTTCTTGTGGAATTTGCAAAGTGATATTTGGAAGCCCATAGAGGGCTATGGTGAAAAAGGAAATATTTTCCGTTAAAAACTGGAAAGAAGCTTTCTGAGAAACTGCTCTGTGTTCTGTTAATTCATCTCACAGAGTTACAGCTTTCCCCTCAAGAAGCCTTTCGCTAAGACTGTTCTTGTGGAATTTTCAAAGTGATATTTGGAAGCCCATAGAGGGATATGGTGAAAAAGGAAATATGTTCCGTTAAAAACTGGAAAGAAGCTTTCTGAGAAATTGCTTTGTGTTCTGTTACTTCATCTCACAGAGTTACTGCGTTCCTCTCGAGAAGCCTTTCGCTAAGACTCTTCTTGTGGAATTTGTAAAGTGATATTTGGAAGCCCATAGAGGGTTATGGTGAAAAAGGGAAATCTTCCCTTAAAAACTGGAAAGAAGCTTTCTGAGAAACTGCTTTGTTTTCGGTTAATTCATCTCACAGTTACTGCTTTCCCCTCAAAAAGCCTTTCGCTAAGACTCTTCTTGTGGAATTGGCAAAGTGATATTAGGAAGCCCATAGAGGTCTATGGTGAAAAAGGAAATATCTTCCGTTAAAAACTGGAAAGAAGCTTTCTGAGAAACTGCTTTGTGTTCTGTTAATTCATCTCACAGAGTCACTGCTTTCACCTCAAGAAGCCTTTCGCTTAGACTGTTCTTGTGGAATTTGTAGAGTGATATTTGGACGTCCTTAGAGGGCTATGGTGAAAAAGGAAATATCTTCCATTAAAGACGGGAAAGAAGGTTTCTGAGAAACTGCTTTGTGTTCTCTCAATTCACCTCACAGAGTTACAGATTTCCCCTCAAGAAGCCTTTCGCTCAGTCTGTTTTTGTGGAATTTGCAAAGTGATATTTGGAAACCTATAGAGGGCTTTATTGAAAAAGGAAATATCTTCCGTTGAAAACTAGAAAGAAGCTTTCTGAGAAACTTATTCGTGTTCTGTTTATTCATCTCACAGAATTACAGCTTTCCTTTCAAAAAGCCTTTCGCTAAGACAGTTCTTTTGGAATATGCAAAGTGATATTTGGAAGCACATAGAGGGCTATGGTGAACAAGGAAATATCTTCCTTTAAAAACTGGAAAGAAGTTTTCTGAGAAACTGCTTTGTGTACTGTTAATTCTTTTCACATAGTTACAGTTTTCCCCTCAAGAAGCCTTTCGCTAAGGTTGTTCTTTTACAATTTGCAAAGTGGTATTTGGAAGCCCATAGAGGGCTATGGTGAAAAAGGATATATCTTCCGTTAAAAACTGGAAAGAAGCATTCTGAGAAACTGCTTTGTGTTCTGTTACTTCTTCCCATAGAGTTACAGCTTCCCCTGAAGAATATTTTCGCTAAGACTCTTCTTATGGAATTTGCAAAGTGATATTTGGAAGCCCGTAGAGGGCTATGGTGGAAAAGGAAATATCTTCCGTTAAAAACAGGAAAGAAGCTTTCTGAGAAACTGCTTTGTGTTCTGTTAATTCATCTCACAGAGTTACAGCTTTCTCTTCAATAAGCCTTTCGCTAAGACTCTTCTTGTGGAATTTTCAAAGTGATATTTGGAAGCCCATAGAGGTCTATGGTGGAAAAGGAAATATCTTCCGTTAAAAACTAGAAAGAAGCTTTCTGAGGAACTGCTTTGTGTTCTGTTAATTCATCTCACAGAGTTACTGCGTTCCTCTCAAGAAGCCTTTGGCTAAGACTCTTCTTGTGGAATTTGTAAAGTGATATTTAGAAGCCCAAAGAGGGTTATGGTGAAAAAGGAAATCTTCCCTTAAAAACTGGAAAGAAGCTTTCTGAGAAACTGCTTTGTGTTCGGTTAATTCATCTTACAGTTACTGCTTTCCCCTAAGAAGCCTTTCGCTAAGACTCTTCTTGTGGAATTGGCAAAGTGATATTTGGAAGCCCATAGAGGTCTACGGTGAAAAAGGAAATATCTTCCGTTAAAAACTGGAAAGAAGCTTTCTGAGAAAATGCTTTGTGTTCTGTTAATTCATCTCACAGAGTTACAGCGTTCTCCTCAAGAAGCCTTTCACTAAGTCTGTTCTTGTGGAATTTGCAAAGTGATATTTGGAACCCAAAGAGGGCTATGGTGAAAAAGGAAATGTCCTAAGATAAAAACTGAAAAGAAGCTTTCTGAGAAACTGCTTTGTGTTCTGTTAATTCATCTCACACAGTTACAGCTTTCCCGACAAGAAGCCATTCACTGAGACTGTTCTTGTGGAATTTGCAAAGTGATATTGCAAACCGATAGAGGGTTATGGTGAAAAGGGAAATATCCTAAGATGAAAACCGAGAAGAAGCTTTCTTAGAAACTGCATTGTGTTCTCCTAATTCATCTCACAGTGTTTTAGCTTTCCCCTCAAGAAGTCATTCACTAAGACTGGTCCTGTGGAATTTACAAGGTGATATTTCCAAGCCCTTATAGGGCTATTTTGAAAAAGGAAATATCTTCCTTTAAAAACTGGAAAGAATCTTTCTGAGAAACTGCTTGATGCTCTGTTAATGCATCTCACAGAGCTACAGCTTTCTCCTCAATAAGCCGGTCACTAAGACTGTTCCTGTGGAATTTTCAGAGTGATATATGGAAGCCCATAGAATGCTATGGTGAAAAAGGAAATATCTTCCGTTAAAAACTGGATAGAAGCTTTCTGAGAAACTGCTTTGTGTTCTGTTAATTCATCTCACAGAGTTACAGCTTTCCCCTCTAGAAGCCTTTCGCTAAGAGTGTTCTTGTGGAATTTGCAAAGTGATATTTGGAAGACCTTAGAAGGCTGTGGTGAAAAAGGAAATATCCTAAGATAAAAACTGAAAAGAAGCTTTCTGAGAAACTGCTTGGTGTTCTGATAATTCATCTCACAGAGTTACAGTTTCCCCTCAAGAAGCCTTTCGCTAAGACTGTTCTTGTGGAATTTGCAATGTGATATTTGGAAGCCCCTGGAAGGTTATGGTGAAAATGAAATATCTTCGGTTAAAAACTGGAAAGAAGCTTTCTGAGAAACTGCTTTGTGTTCTGATAATTCATCTCACAGAGCTACAGCTTTCCCCTCAAAAAGCCATTCGCTAAGACTGTTCTTGTGGAATTTGCAAAGTGATATTTGGAAGCCCTTAGAGGGCTATTGTGAAAAACAAATATCTTCCGTTAAAAACTGCAAAGAAAATTTCTGAGAAACAGTCCTGTGTTCTGGTAATTCATCTCACAGAGTTCAGCTTTCCCCTCAAGAAGCCTTTCGCTAAGACTGTTCTTGTGGAATTTCAAAAGTAATATTTTGAAGCCCATAGTGGGCCATGGTGAAAAAGGAAATATCTTCATTAAAACAGGAAAGAAGCTTTCTGGGAAATTGCTTTGTGTTCTGTTAATTCATTTCACAGAGTTACAGCTCACCCCTCAAGTAGCTTTTCGCTAAGACTCTTCTTGTGGAATTTGCAAAGTGATATTTGGAAGCCCCTAGAGGGCTATGGTGAAAAAAGAAATATCCTAAGATAAAAACTGAAAAGAAGCTTTCTGAGAAACGGATTGGTTTTCTGTTAATTCATCTCACAGAGTGACAGCTTTCCCCACATGAAACATTTCGCTAAGACTGTTCTTGTGGAATTTGCAAAGTGATATTTGGAAGCTCATAGAGGGCTATAGTGAAAAAGGGAATATCCTAAGATAAAAACTTTAAAGAAGGTTTTTTGAGAAACTGCTTTGTGTTCTTTTAATTCATCTCACAGAGTTACAACTTTCGCCTCAAGAAGCCTTTCCCTAAGACTGTTCTTGTGGAATTTGCAAAGTGATATTTGAAGCCCATAGAAGTCAATTGTGAAAAAGGAAATATCCTAAGATAGAAACTGAAAAGAAGCTTTCTGAGAAACTGCTTTGTGTTCTGTTAATTCATCTCACAGAGTTACATCTTCTACCTCAAGAAGCCTTTCGCTAAGACTGTTTTTGTGGAATTTGCAAAGTGATATTTGGAAGCCCATAGAGGTCTAAGGTGGAAAAGGAAGTATCTTCAATTAAGAACTGAAAAGAAGCTTTCGGAGAAACTGCTTTGTGTTCTGGTGATTCATCTCACAGAGTTACAGCTTTCCCTTCTAGAAGCCATTCTCTAAGACTGTTCTTGTGGAATTTGCAGAGTGATACTTGGAAGCCCGTAGAGGTCTATGGTGAAAAAGGAAATATCTTCCGTTAAAGACTGATAAGAAACTGTGTGAGAAACTGCTTTGTGTTCTGTTAATTCATCTCACAGAGTTACAGCTTTCCCCTTAATAAGCCTTTCGCTAAGTCTGGTCTTGTGGTATTGTCAAAGAGATTTTTGGAAACCCCTAGAGGGTTAGGGTAAAAAAGGAACCATCTTCCGTTAAAAACTGGAAAGAAGCTTTCTGAGAGACTGCTTTGTGTTCTGTTATTTCATCTCACAGAGCTAAAACTTTCCCCTCAAGAAGGCGTTCCCTAAAACTGTTCTTGTGGAATTTGCAAAGTGATATTTGGAAGCCCATAGAGGGCTATGGTGAAACAGGAAATATCTTCCGTTAAAAACTGGAAATAAGCTTTCTGAGAAACTGATTTGTGTTGTGTTAGTTCATCTCACAAAGTCACAGCTTCCCCCTCAAGGAGTCTTTCGATAAGATTCTTATTGTGGAATTTGCAACGTGATATTTGGATGCCCATAGAGTGCTACCGTGAAAAAGGAAATATCTTCAGGTAAAGACTGAAAAGAAGCTTTCTGAAAACTGCTTTGTGTTCTGTTAATTCATCTCACAGAGTTACAGCTCTCCTCTCAGGAAGCCATTCGCTAACACTGTTGTTGTGGAATTTCCAATGTGATATTTGAAAGCCCAAAGAGGGCTATGGAGAAAAAGGAAATATCCTAAGATAAAAACTGAAAAGAATCTTTCTGAGAAACTGCTTTGTGTTCTGTTAATTCTTCTCACAGAGTTACAGCTTTCCCCTCAGGAAGCCTTTCGCTAATTCTGTTCTTGTGGAATGTTCAAAGTGATATTTGGAAGTCCATAGAGGGCTATGATGAAAAAGGAAATATCTTCAGTTAAAAACTGGAAAGAAGCTTTCCGAGAAACTGCTTTGTGTTCCGTTAATTCATCTCACAGAGTTGCAGCTTTCCTCTCAAGAAGCCTTTCGCTAAGGGTGTTCTTGTGGAATTTGCAAAGAGATTTTTGGAAACCCCTAGAGGGCTAGGGTAAAAAAGGAACCATCTTCCGTTAAAAACTGGAAAGAAGCTTTCTGAGAAACTGCTTTGTGTTGTGTTAATTCATCTCACAGAGTTACAGCTTTCCCCTCAGTTAGCCGTTAACTAAGACTGTTCTTTTGAAATTTGCAAAGTGATAATTCGAAGCCCATAGAGGGTTATGGTGAAAAAGGAAATACCTTCAGTTAAAAACTGGAAAGAAGCCTTCTGAGAAACTGCCTTGTGTTCGGTTAATTCATCTCACAGAGTAGCAGCTTTCCCTCAAGAAGCCTTTCGCTGAGACTGTTCTTCTGGAATTTGCAAAGTGATATTTTTAAGCCCGTAGAGGGCTATGGTGAAAAAGAAAATATCCTCAGTTAATAACTGGAAAGAAGCTTTCTGAGGAAGTGCTTTGTGTTCCGTTAATTCATCTCACAAAGTTACAGCTTTCCCCTCAAGAATCCTTTCGCTAAGACAGTTCTTGTGGAATTTGAAAGTGATATTTGGAAGCCCATAGAGGGTAATGGTGAAAAAAGAAATATCCTAAGATAAAAACTGGAAAGAAGCTTTCTGAGAAACTGCTTTTTGTTCTGTTAATTCATCTCACAGAGTTACAGCCTTCAACTCAAGAAGCCGTTCGATAAGACTGTTCTTGTGGAATTTGTAAAGTGATATTTGGAAGCCCATAGAGGGCTATGGTGAAAAAGGAAGTATCTTCCGATAAAAATTGGAAAGAAGCTTTCTGAGAAACTGTTTTGTGTTGTGTTAATTGATCTCACAGAATTACAGCTTTCCCCTCAAGAAGCCTTTCGCGAAGACTCTTCTTGGGGAATTTGGAAAGTGTTATTTGGAAGCCCATAGAGGGCTATGGTGAAAAAGGTAATATCTTCAGTGAAAAACTGAAAAGAAGCACTCTGAGAAACTGCGTGGTGTTCTGGTAATTCATCTCACAGAGTTACAACCTTTCTCTCAAGAAACCTTTCGATAAGACTGTTCTTGTGGAATTTGCAAAGTGATAATTGGAAGCCCAAAGAGGGCTATGGTGAAAAAGGAAATACCTTCCGTTAAAAACTGGAAAGAAGCTTTCTGAGAAACTGCTTTGTGTTCTGTTAAGTCATCTCACAGAGTTACAGCTTTCCCTTCAAGAAGACTTTCGCTAAGACTGTTCTTGTGGAATTTGCAAAGTGGTATTTGGAAGGCCATAGAGCGCTATGGTGAAAAAGGAAATATCCTCTGTTAAAAAGTGGAAAGAAGCTTTCTCAGAATCTGTTTTGTGTTCTGTTATTTCATCTCACAGAGTTAGCGCTTTCCCCTCAAGAAGCCTTTCGCTAAGACTGTTCTTTTGGAATTTGCAAAGTGATATTTGGAGCCCATAGAGGGCTATGGTGAAAAAGGAAATATCTTCAGTTAAAAAGTGGAAAGAAGCTTTCTGAGAAACTGCTTTGTGTTCTGTTAATTCATCTCACAGAGTTACAGCTTTCCCCCAAGAAGCCTTTCCGTAGGACTGTTCTTGTGGAATTTGCGAAGTGATATTTGGAAGCCCACAGAGGTCTACCATGAAAAAGAAAATATCTTCCGTTAAAAACTGGAAAGAAGCTTTCTGAGAAACTGCTTTGTGTTCCGTTAATTTATCTCAAAAAGATACAGCTTTCCCCTCAAGAAGCCTTTCGCTAAGACTGTTCTTGTGCTATTTTCAAGGTGATATTTGGAAGCCAGAAGAGGGCTCTGGTGAAATAGGAAATATCTTCAGTTAAAAAGTGGAAATAAGCTTTCTAAGAAACTGTTTGTGTTCTGTGAATTCATCTCACAAAGTTACAGATTTCCCTTCAAAAAGCCTTTCACTAAGACTGTTCTTGTGGAATTTTCAAAGTGATGTTTGGAAGCCCATAGAAGGCTATGGTGAAAACGGAAATGTCCTAAGATAAAAACTGAAAAGAAGCTTTCTGAGAAACTGCTTTTTGTTCTGTTAATTCACCTCAGAGAGCTACAGCTTTCCCCTCAAGAAGCCTTTCGCTAAGCCTGTTCTTGTGGAATTTGAAAAGTGATTTTTGGAAGCCGATAGAGGGCTATGGTGAAAGAAGAAATATCTTCTGTTAAAAACTGGAAAGAAGCTTTCTGAGAAACTGCTTTATGTTCTGTTAATTTATCTTACAGACTTAAACCTTTCCCCTCAAGAAGCCTTTCTGTAAGGCTGTTCTTGTGTAATTTGCAAAGTGATATTTGGAAGCCCATAGAGGGCTATGGTGAAAAAGGAAATATCTGCAGTTCAAAACTGGAAAGAAGATTTCTGAAAAACTGCTTTGTGTTCTGTTAATTAATCTCACAGAGTTACAACATTCCCCTCAAGACGCCTTTCGCGAAGACCGTTCTTGTGGAATTTGCAAAGTGATATTTGGACGCCCATAGAGGACTATGGTGAAAAAGGAAATATCCTCAGTTAAAAACTGGAAAGAAGCTTTCTGAGAAACTGCTCTGTGCTCTGTTAAATCAGCTCTGAGAGTTACAGCTTTCCCTTCAAGAAGCCTCTCTCTAAGGCTGTTTTTGTGGAATTGGCAAAGAGATATTTGGAAGCCCGTAGAGGGCTATGGTGAAAAAGGCAATATCTTCCGTTAAAAACCGGAAAGAAGTGTTCGGAGAAATTGCTTCGTGTTCTGTTAATTCATCGCACAGAGTTACAGCTTTCCCCTCAAGAAGCCTTTCGCTAAGACTGTTCTTGTGGAATTTGCAAAGTGATATTTGGAAGCCCATAGAGGCCTCACAGAGTTACAGCTTTCTCGCAAGAAGCCTTTTGCTAAGACTGTTCTTGTGGAATTTCCAAAGGGATACTTGGAAGCCCATAGAGGGCTATGGTGAAAAAGGAAATATCTTCCGTTAAAAACTGGAAAGAAGCTTTCTGAGAAACTGCTTTGTGTTCTGTTAATTCATCTCACAGTGTTACTGCTTTGCCCTGAAGAAGCCTTTCGCTAAGACTGCTCTTGTGGAATTATCAAAGTGATATTTAGAAGCCCATAAAGGGCTATGGTCAAAAATGAAATATCTTCCATAAAAACTAGAAAGAATCTTTCTGAGAAACTGCTTTGTGTTCTGTTAATTCTTCCCACAGAGTTACAGCTTTCCCCTGAAGAAGATTTTCGCTCCGACTGTTCTTGTGGAATTTGAAAGTGATATTTGGAAGCCCATAGAGGACTATGGTGGAAAAGGAAATATCTTCCGTTAAAAACTAGAAAGAAGCTTTCTGAGAAACTGCTTTGTGTTCTGTTAATTCATCTCACAGAGTTACTGTGTTCCTCTCAAGAAGCCTTTCGCTAGGAATCTTCTTGTGGAATTTGTAAAGTGATAATTGGAAGCAAAGAGAGGGTTACGGTGAAAAAGGAAAATCTTCCCTTAAAAACTGGAAAGAAGCTTTCTGAGAAACTGGTTTGTGTTCGGTTAATTCATCATACAGTTACTGCTTTCCCCTAAGAAGCCTTTCGCTAAGACTCTTCTTGTGGAATTGGCAAAGTGATATTTGGAAGCCCATAGAGGTCTACGGTGAAAAAGGAAATATCTTCCGTTAAAAACTGGAAAGAAGCTTCTGAGAAACTGCTTTGTGTTCTGTTAATTCATCTCACAGAGTCACTGCTTTCACCTTAAGAAGCCTTTCGCTAAGACTGTTCTTGTGGAATTTTCGTAGTGATATTTTCAAGCCCATAGAGGGCTAAGGTGAAAAAGGAAATATCCTAAGATAAAAACTGAAAAGAAGCATTCTGAGAAACTACTTTGTGTTCCTTTAATTCATCTCACAGAGTTACAGCTTTCCCCTGAAGAAGCCTTTCGCGAAGACTCTTCTTGTGGAATTTGCAAAGTGATATTTGGAAGCCCATAGAGGGCTATGGTGAAAAAGGAAATATTTTCCGTTAAAAACTGGAAAGAAGCTTTCTGAGAAACTGCTCTGTGTTCTGTTAATTCATCTCACAGAGTTACAGCTTTCCCCTCAAGAAGCCTTTCGCTAAGACTGTTCTTGTGGAATTTTCAAAGTGATATTTGGAAGCCCATAGAGGGATATGGTGAAAAAGGAAATATCTTCTGTTAAAAACTGGAAAGAAGCTTTCTGAGAAATTGCTTTGTGTTCTGCTACTTCATCTCACAGAGTTACTGCGTTCCTCTCAAGAAGCCTTTCGCTAAGACTCTTCTTGTGGAATTTGTAAAGTGATATTTGGAAGCCCATAGAGGGTTATGGTGAAAAAGGAAAATCTTCCCTTAAAAACTGGAAAGAAGCTTTCTGAGAAACTGCTTTGTTTTCGGTTAATTCATCTCACAGTTACTGCTTTCCCCTCAAAAAGCCTTTCGCTAAGACTCTTCTTGTGGAATTGGCAAAGTGATATTAGGAAGCCCATAGAGGTCTATGGTGAAAAAGGAAATATCTTCCGTTAAAAACTGGAAAGAAGCTTTCTGAGAAACTGCTTTGTGTTCTGTTAATTCATCTCACAGAGTCACTGCTTTCACCTCAAGAAGCCTTTCGCTTAGACTGTTCTTGTGGAATTTGCAGAGTGATATTTGGACGTCCATAGAGGGCTATGGTGAAAAAGGAAATATCTTCCATTAAAGACGGGAAAGAAGGTTTCTGAGAAACTGCTTTGTGTTCTCTCAATTCACCTCACAGAGTTACAGATTTCCCCTCAAGAAGCCTTTCGCTCAGTCTGTTTTTGTGGAATTTGCAAAGTGATATTTGGAAACCTATAGAGGGCTTTATTGAAAAAGGAAATATCTTCCGTTGAAAACTAGAAAGAAGCTTTCTGAGAAACTTATTCGTGTTCTGTTAATTCATCTCACAGAATTACAGCTTTCCTTTCAAAAAGCCTTTCGCTAAGACAGTTCTTTTGGAATATGCAAAGTGATATTTGGAAGCACATAGAGGGCTATGGTGAACAAGGAAATATCTTCCTTTAAAAACTGGAAAGAAGTTTTCTGAGAAACTGCTTTGTGTACTGTTAATTCTTTTCACATAGTTACAGTTTTCCCCTCAAGAAGCCTTTCGCTAAGGTTGTTCTTTTACAATTTGCAAAGTGGTATTTGGAAGAACATAGAGGGCTATGGTGAAAAAGGATATATCTTCCGTTAAAAACTGGAAAGAAGCATTCTGAGAAACTGCTTTGTGTTCTGTTACTTCTTCCCATAGAGCTACAGCTTCCCCCTGAAGAAGATTTTCGCTAAGACTCTTCTTATGGAATTTGCAAAGTGATATTTGGAAGCCCATAGAGGGCTATGGTGGAAAAGGAAATATCTTCCGTTAAAAACAGGAAAGAAGCTTTCTGAGAAACTGCTTTGTGTTCTGTTAATTCATCTCACAGAGTTACAGCTTTCTCTTCAATAAGCCTTTCGCTAAGACTCTTCTTGTGGAATTTTCAAAGTGATATTTGGAAGCCCATAGAGGTCTATGGTGGAAAAGGAAATATCTTCCGTTAAAAACTAGAAAGAAGCTTTCTGAGGAACTGCTTTGTGTTCTGTTAATTCATCTCACAGAGTTACTGCGTTCCTCTCAAGAAGCCTTTGGCTAAGACTCTTCTTGTGGAATTTGTAAAGTGATATTTAGAAGCCCATAGAGGGTTATGGTGAAAAAGGAAATCTTCCCTTAAAAACTGGAAAGAAGCTTTCTGAGAAACTGCTTTGTGTTCGGTTAATTCATCTTACAGTTACTGCTTTCCCCTAAGAAGCCTTTCGCTAAGACTCTTCTTGTGGAATTGGCAAAGTGATATTTGGAAGCCCATAGAGGTCTACGGTGAAAAAGGAAATATCTTCCGTTAAAAACTGGAGAGAAGCTTTCTGAGAAACTGCTTTGTGTTCTGTTAATTCATCTCACAGAGTTACAGCGTTCTCCTCAAGAAGCCTTTCACTAAGTCTGTTCTTGTGGAATTTGCAAAGTGATATTTGGAACCCAAAGAGGGCTATGGTGAAAAAGGAAATGTCCTAAGATAAAAACTGAAAAGAAGCTTTCTGAGAAACTGCTTTGTGTTCTGTTAATTCATCTCACACAGTTACAGCTTTCTCGACAAGAAGCCATTCACTGAGACTGTTCTTGTGGAATTTGCAAAGTGATATTGCAAACCGATAGAGGGTTATGGCGAAAAGGGAAATATCCTAAGATGAAAACCGAGAAGAAGCTTTCTTAGAAACTGCATTGTGTTCTCCTAATTCATCTCACAGTGTTTTAGCTTTCCCCTCAAGAAGTCATTCACTAAGACTGGTCCTGTGGAATTTACAAGGTGATATTTCCAAGCCCTTATAGGGCTATTTTGAAAAAGGAAATATCTTCCTTTAAAAACTGGAAAGAATCTTTCTGAGAAACTGCTTGATGCTCTGTTAATGCATCTCACAGAGCTACAGCTTTCTCCTCAATAAGCCGGTCACTAAGACTGTTCCTGTGGAATTTTCAGAGTGATATATGGAAGCCCATAGAATGCTATGGTGAAAAAGGAAATATCTTCCGTTAAAAACTGGATAGAAGCTTTCTGAGAAACTGCTTTGTGTTCTGTTAATTCATCTCACAGAGTTACAGCTTTCCCCTCTAGAAGCCTTTCGCTAAGAGTGTTCTTGTGGAATTTGCAAAGTGATATTTGGAAGCCCCTGGAAGGTTATGGTGAAAAAGGAAATATCCTAAGATAAAAACTGAAAAGAAGCTTTCTGAGAAACTGCTTGGTGTTCTGATAATTCATCTCAAAGAGTTACAGTTTCCCCTCAAGAAGCCTTTCGCTAAGACTGTTCTTGTGGAATTTGCAATGTGATATTTGGAAGCCCCTGGAAGGTTATGGTGAAAATGAAATATCTTCGGTTAAAAACTGGAAAGAAGCTTTCTGAGAAACTGCTTTGTGTTCTGATAATTCATCTCACAGAGCTACAGCTTTCCCCTCAAAAAGCTATTCGCTAAGACTGTTCTTGTGGAATTTGCAAAGTGATATTTGGAAGCCCATAGAAGGCTATGGTGAAAACGGAAATGTCCTAAGATAAAAACTGAAAAGAAGCTTTCTGAGAAACTGCTTTTTGTTCTGTTAATTCACCTCAGAGAGTTACAGCTTTCCCCTCAAGAAGCCTTTCGCTAAGGCTGTTCTTGTGGAATTTGCAAAGTGATTTTTGGAAGCCGATAGAGGGCTATGGTGAAAGAAGAAATATCTTCTGTTAAAAACTGGAAAGAAGCTTTCTGAGAAACTGCTTTATGTTCTGTTAATTTATCTTACAGACTTAAACCTTTCCCCTCAAGAAGCCTTTCTGTAAGGCTGTTCTTGTGTAATTTGCAAAGTGATATTTGGAAGCCCATAGAGGGCTATGGTGAAAAAGGAAATATCTTCAGTTCAAAACTGGAAAGAAGATTTCTGAAAAACTGCTTTGTGTTCTGTTAATTAATCTCACAGAGTTACAACATTCCCCTCAAGACGCCTTTCGCGAAGACTGTTCTTGTGGAATTTGCAAAGTGATATTTGGACGCCCATAGAGGACTATGGTGAAAAAGGAAATATCCTCAGTTAAAAACTGGAAAGAAGCTTTCTGAGAAACTGCTCTGTGCTCTGTTAAATCAGCTCTGAGAGTTACAGCTTTCCCTTCAAGAAGCCTCTCTCTAAGGCTGTTTTTGTGGAATTGGCAAAGAGATATTTGGAAGCCCGTAGAGGGCTATGGTGAAAAAGGCAATATCTTCCGTTAAAAACTGGAAAGAAGTGTTCAGAGAAATTGCTTCGTGTTCTGTTAATTCATCGCACAGAGTTACAGCTTTCCCCTCAAGAAGCCTTTCGCTAAGACTGTTCTTGTGGAATTTGCAAAGTGATATTTGGAAGCCCATAGAGGCCTCACAGAGTTACAGCTTTCTCGCAAGAAGCCTTTTGCTAAGACTGTTCTTGTGGAATTTCCAAAGGGATACTTGGAAGCCCATAGAGGGCTATGGTGAAAAAGGAAATATCTTCCGTTAAAAACTGGAAAGAAGCTTTCTGAGAAACTGCTTTGTGTTCTGTTAATTCATCTCACAGTGTTACTGCTTTGCCCTGAAGAAGCCTTTCGCTAAGACTGCTCTTGTGGAATTATCAAAGTGATATTTAGAAGCCCATAAAGGGCTATGGTCAAAAATGAAATATCTTCCATAAAAACTAGAAAGAATCTTTCTGAGAAACTGCTTTGTGTTCTGTTAATTCTTCCCACAGAGTTACAGCTTTCCCCTGAAGAAGATTTTCGCTCCGACTGTTCTTGTGGAATTTGAAAGTGATATTTGGAAGCCCATAGAGGACTATGGTGGAAAAGGAAATATCTTCCGTTAAAAACTAGAAAGAAGCTTTCTGAGAAACTGCTTTGTGTTCTGTTAATTCATCTCACAGAGTTACTGTGTTCCTCTCAAGAAGCCTTTCGCTAGGAATCTTCTTGTGGAATTTGTAAAGTGATAATTGGAAGCAAAGAGAGGGTTACGGTGAAAAAGGAAAATCTTCCCTTAAAAACTGGAAAGAAGCTTTCTGAGAAACTGGTTTGTGTTCGGTTAATTCATCATACAGTTACTGCTTTCCCCTAAGAAGCCTTTCGCTAAGACTCTTCTTGTGGAATTGGCAAAGTGATATTTGGAAGCCCATAGAGGTCTACGGTGAAAAAGGAAATATCTTCCGTTAAAAACTGGAAAGAAGCTTCTGAGAAACTGCTTTGTGTTCTGTTAATTCATCTCACAGAGTCACTGCTTTCACCTTAAGAAGCCTTTCGCTAAGACTGTTCTTGTGGAATTTTCGTAGTGATATTTTCAAGCCCATAGAGGGCTAAGGTGAAAAAGGAAATATCCTAAGATAAAAACTGAAAAGAAGCATTCTGAGAAACTACTTTGTGTTCCTTTAATTCATCTCACAGAGTTACAGCTTTCCCCTGAAGAAGCCTTTCGCGAAGACTCTTCTTGTGGAATTTGCAAAGTGATATTTGGAAGCCCATAGAGGGCTATGGTGAAAAAGGAAATATTTTCCGTTAAAAACTGGAAAGAAGCTTTCTGAGAAACTGCTCTGTGTTCTGTTAATTCATCTCACAGAGTTACAGCTTTCCCCTCAAGAAGCCTTTCGCTAAGACTGTTCTTGTGGAATTTTCAAAGTGATATTTGGAAGCCCATAGAGGGATATGGTGAAAAAGGAAATATCTTCTGTTAAAAACTGGAAAGAAGCTTTCTGAGAAATTGCTTTGTGTTCTGCTACTTCATCTCACAGAGTTACTGCGTTCCTCTCAAGAAGCCTTTCGCTAAGACTCTTCTTGTGGAATTTGTAAAGTGATATTTGGAAGCCCATAGAGGGTTATGGTGAAAAAGGAAAATCTTCCCTTAAAAACTGGAAAGAAGCTTTCTGAGAAACTGCTTTGTTTTCGGTTAATTCATCTCACAGTTACTGCTTTCCCCTCAAAAAGCCTTTCGCTAAGACTCTTCTTGTGGAATTGGCAAAGTGATATTAGGAAGCCCATAGAGGTCTATGGTGAAAAAGGAAATATCTTCCGTTAAAAACTGGAAAGAAGCTTTCTGAGAAACTGCTTTGTGTTCTGTTAATTCATCTCACAGAGTCACTGCTTTCACCTCAAGAAGCCTTTCGCTTAGACTGTTCTTGTGGAATTTGCAGAGTGATATTTGGACGTCCATAGAGGGCTATGGTGAAAAAGGAAATATCTTCCATTAAAGACGGGAAAGAAGGTTTCTGAGAAACTGCTTTGTGTTCTCTCAATTCACCTCACAGAGTTACAGATTTCCCCTCAAGAAGCCTTTCGCTCAGTCTGTTTTTGTGGAATTTGCAAAGTGATATTTGGAAACCTATAGAGGGCTTTATTGAAAAAGGAAATATCTTCCGTTGAAAACTAGAAAGAAGCTTTCTGAGAAACTTATTCGTGTTCTGTTAATTCATCTCACAGAATTACAGCTTTCCTTTCAAAAAGCCTTTCGCTAAGACAGTTCTTTTGGAATATGCAAAGTGATATTTGGAAGCACATAGAGGGCTATGGTGAACAAGGAAATATCTTCCTTTAAAAACTGGAAAGAAGTTTTCTGAGAAACTGCTTTGTGTACTGTTAATTCTTTTCACATAGTTACAGTTTTCCCCTCAAGAAGCCTTTCGCTAAGGTTGTTCTTTTACAATTTGCAAAGTGGTATTTGGAAGAACATAGAGGGCTATGGTGAAAAAGGATATATCTTCCGTTAAAAACTGGAAAGAAGCATTCTGAGAAACTGCTTTGTGTTCTGTTACTTCTTCCCATAGAGCTACAGCTTCCCCCTGAAGAAGATTTTCGCTAAGACTCTTCTTATGGAATTTGCAAAGTGATATTTGGAAGCCCATAGAGGGCTATGGTGGAAAAGGAAATATCTTCCGTTAAAAACAGGAAAGAAGCTTTCTGAGAAACTGCTTTGTGTTCTGTTAATTCATCTCACAGAGTTACAGCTTTCTCTTCAATAAGCCTTTCGCTAAGACTCTTCTTGTGGAATTTTCAAAGTGATATTTGGAAGCCCATAGAGGTCTATGGTGGAAAAGGAAATATCTTCCGTTAAAAACTAGAAAGAAGCTTTCTGAGGAACTGCTTTGTGTTCTGTTAATTCATCTCACAGAGTTACTGCGTTCCTCTCAAGAAGCCTTTGGCTAAGACTCTTCTTGTGGAATTTGTAAAGTGATATTTAGAAGCCCATAGAGGGTTATGGTGAAAAAGGAAATCTTCCCTTAAAAACTGGAAAGAAGCTTTCTGAGAAACTGCTTTGTGTTCGGTTAATTCATCTTACAGTTACTGCTTTCCCCTAAGAAGCCTTTCGCTAAGACTCTTCTTGTGGAATTGGCAAAGTGATATTTGGAAGCCCATAGAGGTCTACGGTGAAAAAGGAAATATCTTCCGTTAAAAACTGGAGAGAAGCTTTCTGAGAAACTGCTTTGTGTTCTGTTAATTCATCTCACAGAGTTACAGCGTTCTCCTCAAGAAGCCTTTCACTAAGTCTGTTCTTGTGGAATTTGCAAAGTGATATTTGGAACCCAAAGAGGGCTATGGTGAAAAAGGAAATGTCCTAAGATAAAAACTGAAAAGAAGCTTTCTGAGAAACTGCTTTGTGTTCTGTTAATTCATCTCACACAGTTACAGCTTTCTCGACAAGAAGCCATTCACTGAGACTGTTCTTGTGGAATTTGCAAAGTGATATTGCAAACCGATAGAGGGTTATGGCGAAAAGGGAAATATCCTAAGATGAAAACCGAGAAGAAGCTTTCTTAGAAACTGCATTGTGTTCTCCTAATTCATCTCACAGTGTTTTAGCTTTCCCCTCAAGAAGTCATTCACTAAGACTGGTCCTGTGGAATTTACAAGGTGATATTTCCAAGCCCTTATAGGGCTATTTTGAAAAAGGAAATATCTTCCTTTAAAAACTGGAAAGAATCTTTCTGAGAAACTGCTTGATGCTCTGTTAATGCATCTCACAGAGCTACAGCTTTCTCCTCAATAAGCCGGTCACTAAGACTGTTCCTGTGGAATTTTCAGAGTGATATATGGAAGCCCATAGAATGCTATGGTGAAAAAGGAAATATCTTCCGTTAAAAACTGGATAGAAGCTTTCTGAGAAACTGCTTTGTGTTCTGTTAATTCATCTCACAGAGTTACAGCTTTCCCCTCTAGAAGCCTTTCGCTAAGAGTGTTCTTGTGGAATTTGCAAAGTGATATTTGGAAGCCCCTGGAAGGTTATGGTGAAAAAGGAAATATCCTAAGATAAAAACTGAAAAGAAGCTTTCTGAGAAACTGCTTGGTGTTCTGATAATTCATCTCAAAGAGTTACAGTTTCCCCTCAAGAAGCCTTTCGCTAAGACTGTTCTTGTGGAATTTGCAATGTGATATTTGGAAGCCCCTGGAAGGTTATGGTGAAAATGAAATATCTTCGGTTAAAAACTGGAAAGAAGCTTTCTGAGAAACTGCTTTGTGTTCTGATAATTCATCTCACAGAGCTACAGCTTTCCCCTCAAAAAGCTATTCGCTAAGACTGTTCTTGTGGAATTTGCAAAGTGATATTTGGAAGCCCATAGAAGGCTATGGTGAAAACGGAAATGTCCTAAGATAAAAACTGAAAAGAAGCTTTCTGAGAAACTGCTTTTTGTTCTGTTAATTCACCTCAGAGAGTTACAGCTTTCCCCTCAAGAAGCCTTTCGCTAAGGCTGTTCTTGTGGAATTTGCAAAGTGATTTTTGGAAGCCGATAGAGGGCTATGGTGAAAGAAGAAATATCTTCTGTTAAAAACTGGAAAGAAGCTTTCTGAGAAACTGCTTTATGTTCTGTTAATTTATCTTACAGACTTAAACCTTTCCCCTCAAGAAGCCTTTCTGTAAGGCTGTTCTTGTGTAATTTGCAAAGTGATATTTGGAAGCCCATAGAGGGCTATGGTGAAAAAGGAAATATCTTCAGTTCAAAACTGGAAAGAAGATTTCTGAAAAACTGCTTTGTGTTCTGTTAATTAATCTCACAGAGTTACAACATTCCCCTCAAGACGCCTTTCGCGAAGACTGTTCTTGTGGAATTTGCAAAGTGATATTTGGACGCCCATAGAGGACTATGGTGAAAAAGGAAATATCCTCAGTTAAAAACTGGAAAGAAGCTTTCTGAGAAACTGCTCTGTGCTCTGTTAAATCAGCTCTGAGAGTTACAGCTTTCCCTTCAAGAAGCCTCTCTCTAAGGCTGTTTTTGTGGAATTGGCAAAGAGATATTTGGAAGCCCGTAGAGGGCTATGGTGAAAAAGGCAATATCTTCCGTTAAAAACTGGAAAGAAGTGTTCAGAGAAATTGCTTCGTGTTCTGTTAATTCATCGCACAGAGTTACAGCTTTCCCCTCAAGAAGCCTTTCGCTAAGACTGTTCTTGTGGAATTTGCAAAGTGATATTTGGAAGCCCATAGAGGCCTCACAGAGTTACAGCTTTCTCGCAAGAAGCCTTTTGCTAAGACTGTTCTTGTGGAATTTCCAAAGGGATACTTGGAAGCCCATAGAGGGCTATGGTGAAAAAGGAAATATCTTCCGTTAAAAACTGGAAAGAAGCTTTCTGAGAAACTGCTTTGTGTTCTGTTAATTCATCTCACAGTGTTACTGCTTTGCCCTGAAGAAGCCTTTCGCTAAGACTGCTCTTGTGGAATTATCAAAGTGATATTTAGAAGCCCATAAAGGGCTATGGTCAAAAATGAAATATCTTCCATAAAAACTAGAAAGAATCTTTCTGAGAAACTGCTTTGTGTTCTGTTAATTCTTCCCACAGAGTTACAGCTTTCCCCTGAAGAAGATTTTCGCTCCGACTGTTCTTGTGGAATTTGAAAGTGATATTTGGAAGCCCATAGAGGACTATGGTGGAAAAGGAAATATCTTCCGTTAAAAACTAGAAAGAAGCTTTCTGAGAAACTGCTTTGTGTTCTGTTAATTCATCTCACAGAGTTACTGTGTTCCTCTCAAGAAGCCTTTCGCTAAGAATCTTCTTGTGGAATTTGTAAAGTGATAATTGGAAGCAAAGAGAGGGTTACGGTGAAAAAGGAAAATCTTCCCTTAAAAACTGGAAAGAAGCTTTCTGAGAAACTGGTTTGTGTTCGGTTAATTCATCATACAGTTACTGCTTTCCCCTAAGAAGCCTTTCGCTAAGACTCTTCTTGTGGAATTGGCAAAGTGATATTTGGAAGCCCATAGAGGTCTACGGTGAAAAAGGAAATATCTTCCGTTAAAAACTGGAAAGAAGCTTCTGAGAAACTGCTTTGTGTTCTGTTAATTCATCTCACAGAGTCACTGCTTTCACCTTAAGAAGCCTTTCGCTAAGACTGTTCTTGTGGAATTTTCATAGTGATATTTTCAAGCCCATAGAGGGCTAAGGTGAAAAAGGAAATATCCTAAGATAAAAACTGAAAAGAAGCATTCTGAGAAACTACTTTGTGTTCCTTTAATTCATCTCACAGAGTTACAGCTTTCCCCTGAAGAAGCCTTTCGCGAAGACTCTTCTTGTGGAATTTGCAAAGTGATATTTGGAAGCCCATAGAGGGCTATGGTGAAAAAGGAAATATTTTCCGTTAAAAACTGGAAAGAAGCTTTCTGAGAAACTGCTCTGTGTTCTGTTAATTCATCTCACAGAGTTACAGCTTTCCCCTCAAGAAGCCTTTCGCTAAGACTGTTCTTGTGGAATTTTCTACGTGATATTTGGAAGCCCATAGAGGGATATGGTGAAAAAGGAAATATCTTCTGTTAAAAACTGGAAAGAAGCTTTCTGAGAAATTGCTTTGTGTTCTGCTACTTCATCTCACAGAGTTACTGCGTTCCTCTCAAGAAGCCTTTCGCTAAGACTCTTCTTGTGGAATTTGTAAAGTGATATTTGGAAGCCCATAGAGGGTTATGGTGAAAAAGGAAAATCTTCCCTTAAAAACTGGAAAGAAGCTTTCTGAGAAACTGCTTTGTTTTCGGTTAATTCATCTCACAGTTACTGCTTTCCCCTCAAAAAGCCTTTCGCTAAGACTCTTCTTGTGGAATTGGCAAAGTGATATTAGGAAGCCCATAGAGGTCTATGGTGAAAAAGGAAATATCTTCCGTTAAAAACTGGAAAGAAGCTTTCTGAGAAACTGCTTTGTGTTCTGTTAATTCATCTCACAGAGTCACTGCTTTCACCTCAAGAAGCCTTTCGCTTAGACTGTTCTTGTGGAATTTGCAGAGTGATATTTGGACGTCCATAGAGGGCTATGGTGAAAAAGGAAATATCTTCCATTAAAGACGGGAAAGAAGGTTTCTGAGAAACTGCTTTGTGTTCTCTCAATTCACCTCACAGAGTTACAGATTTCCCCTCAAGAAGCCTTTCGCTCAGTCTGTTTTTGTGGAATTTGCAAAGTGATATTTGGAAACCTATAGAGGGCTTTATTGAAAAAGGAAATATCTTCCGTTGAAAACTAGAAAGAAGCTTTCTGAGAAACTTATTCGTGTTCTGTTAATTCATCTCACAGAATTACAGCTTTCCTTTCAAAAAGCCTTTCGCTAAGACAGTTCTTTTGGAATATGCAAAGTGATATTTGGAAGCACATAGAGGGCTATGGTGAACAAGGAAATATCTTCCTTTAAAAACTGGAAAGAAGTTTTCTGAGAAACTGCTTTGTGTACTGTTAATTCTTTTCACATAGTTACAGTTTTCCCCTCAAGAAGCCTTTCGCTAAGGTTGTTCTTTTACAATTTGCAAAGTGGTATTTGGAAGCCCATAGAGGGCTATGGTGAAAAAGGATATATCTTCCGTTAAAAACTGGAAAGAAGCATTCTGAGAAACTGCTTTGTGTTCTGTTACTTCTTCCCATAGAGCTACAGCTTCCCCCTGAAGAAGATTTTCGCTAAGACTCTTCTTATGGAATTTGCAAAGTGATATTTGGAAGCCCATAGAGGGCTATGGTGGAAAAGGAAATATCTTCCGTTAAAAACAGGAAAGAAGCTTTCTGAGAAACTGCTTTGTGTTCTGTTAATTCATCTCACAGAGTTACAGCTTTCTCTTCAATAAGCCTTTCGCTAAGACTCTTCTTGTGGAATTTTCAAAGTGATATTTGGAAGCCCATAGAGGTCTATGGTGGAAAAGGAAATATCTTCCGTTAAAAACTAGAAAGAAGCTTTCTGAGGAACTGCTTTGTGTTCTGTTAATTCATCTCACAGAGTTACTGCGTTCCTCTCAAGAAGCCTTTGGCTAAGACTCTTCTTGTGGAATTTGTAAAGTGATATTTAGAAGCCCATAGAGGGTTATGGTGAAAAAGGAAATCTTCCCTTAAAAACTGGAAAGAAGCTTTCTGAGAAACTGCTTTGTGTTCGGTTAATTCATCTTACAGTTACTGCTTTCCCCTAAGAAGCCTTTCGCTAAGACTCTTCTTGTGGAATTGGCAAAGTGATATTTGGAAACCCATAGAGGTCTACGGTGAAAAAGGAAATATCTTCCGTTAAAAACTGGAGAGAAGCTTTCTGAGAAACTGCTTTGTGTTCTGTTAATTCATCTCACAGAGTTACAGCGTTCTCCTCAAGAAGCCTTTCACTAAGTCTGTTCTTGTGGAATTTGCAAAGTGATATTTGGAACCCAAAGAGGGCTATGGTGAAAAAGGAAATGTCCTAAGATAAAAACTGAAAAGAAGCTTTCTGAGAAACTGCTTTGTGTTCTGTTAATTCATCTCACACAGTTACAGCTTTCTCGACAAGAAGCCATTCACTGAGACTGTTCTTGTGGAATTTGCAAAGTGATATTGCAAACCGATAGAGGGTTATGGCGAAAAGGGAAATATCCTAAGATGAAAACCGAGAAGAAGCTTTCTTAGAAACTGCATTGTGTTCTCCTAATTCATCTCACAGTGTTTTAGCTTTCCCCTCAAGAAGTCATTCACTAAGACTGGTCCTGTGGAATTTACAAGGTGATATTTCCAAGCCCTTATAGGGCTATTTTGAAAAAGGAAATATCTTCCTTTAAAAACTGGAAAGAATCTTTCTGAGAAACTGCTTGATGCTCTGTTAATGCATCTCACAGAGCTACAGCTTTCTCCTCAATAAGCCGGTCACTAAGACTGTTCCTGTGGAATTTTCAGAGTGATATATGGAAGCCCATAGAATGCTATGGTGAAAAAGGAAATATCTTCCGTTAAAAACTGGATAGAAGCTTTCTGAGAAACTGCTTTGTGTTCTGTTAATTCATCTCACAGAGTTACAGCTTTCCCCTCTAGAAGCCTTTCGCTGAGTGTTCTTGTCGAATTTGCAAAGTGATATTTGGAAGCCCCTGGAAGGTTATGGTGAAAAAGGAAATATCCTAAGATAAAAACTGAAAAGAAGCTTTCTGAGAAACTGCTTGGTGTTCTGATAATTCATCTCACAGAGTTACAGTTTCCCCTCAAGAAGCCTTTCGCTAAGACTGTTCTTGTGGAATTTGCAATGTGATATTTGGAAGCCCCTGGAAGGTTATGGTGAAAATGAAATATCTTCGGTTAAAAACTGGAAAGAAGCTTTCTGAGAAACTGCTTTGTGTTCTGATAATTCATCTCACAGAGCTACAGCTTTCCCCTCAAAAAGCTATTCGCTAAGACTGTTCTTGTGGAATTTGCAAAGTGATATTTGGAAGCCCATAGAAGGCTATGGTGAAAACGGAAATGTCCTAAGATAAAAACTGAAAAGAAGCTTTCTGAGAAACTGCTTTTTGTTCTGTTAATTCACCTCAGAGAGTTACAGCTTTCCCCTCAAGAAGCCTTTCGCTAAGGCTGTTCTTGTGGAATTTGCAAAGTGATTTTTGGAAGCCGATAGAGGGCTATGGTGAAAGAAGAAATATCTTCTGTTAAAAACTGGAAAGAAGCTTTCTGAGAAACTGCTTTATGTTCTGTTAATTTATCTTACAGACTTAAACCTTTCCCCTCAAGAAGCCTTTCTGTAAGGCTGTTCTTGTGTAATTTGCAAAGTGATATTTGGAAGCCCATAGAGGGCTATGGTGAAAAAGGAAATATCTTCAGTTCAAAACTGGAAAGAAGATTTCTGAAAAACTGCTTTGTGTTCTGTTAATTAATCTCACAGAGTTACAACATTCCCCTCAAGACGCCTTTCGCGAAGACTGTTCTTGTGGAATTTGCAAAGTGATATTTGGACGCCCATAGAGGGCTATGGTGAAAAAGGAAATATCCTCAGTTAAAAACTGGAAAGAAGCTTTCTGAGAAACTGCTCTGTGCTCTGTTAAATCAGCTCTGAGAGTTACAGCTTTCCCTTCAAGAAGCCTCTCTCTAAGGCTGTTTTTGTGGAATTGGCAAAGAGATATTTGGAAGCCCGTAGAGGGCTATGGTGAAAAAGGCAATATCTTCCGTTAAAAACCGGAAAGAAGTGTTCGGAGAAATTGCTTCGTGTTCTGTTAATTCATCGCACAGAGTTACAGCTTTCCCCTCAAGAAGCCTTTCGCTAAGACTGTTCTTGTGGAATTTGCAAAGTGATATTTGGAAGCCCATAGAGGCCTCACAGAGTTACAGCTTTCTCGCAAGAAGCCTTTTGCTAAGACTGTTCTTGTGGAATTTCCAAAGGGATACTTGGAAGCCCATAGAGGGCTATGGTGAAAAAGGAAATATCTTCCGTTAAAAACTGGAAAGAAGCTTTCTGAGAAACTGCTTTGTGTTCTGTTAATTCATCTCACAGTGTTACTGCTTTGCCCTGAAGAAGCCTTTCGCTAAGACTGCTCTTGTGGAATTATCAAAGTGATATTTAGAAGCCCATAAAGGGCTATGGTCAAAAATGAAATATCTTCCATAAAAACTAGAAAGAATCTTTCTGAGAAACTGCTTTGTGTTCTGTTAATTCTTCCCACAGAGTTACAGCTTTCCCCTGAAGAAGATTTTCGCTCCGACTGTTCTTGTGGAATTTGAAAGTGATATTTGGAAGCCCATAGAGGACTATGGTGGAAAAGGAAATATCTTCCGTTAAAAACTAGAAAGAAGCTTTCTGAGAAACTGCTTTGTGTTCTGTTAATTCATCTCACAGAGTTACTGTGTTCCTCTCAAGAAGCCTTTCGCTAAGAATCTTCTTGTGGAATTTGTAAAGTGATAATTGGAAGCAAAGAGAGGGTTACGGTGAAAAAGGAAAATCTTCCCTTAAAAACTGGAAAGAAGCTTTCTGAGAAACTGGTTTGTGTTCGGTTAATTCATCATACAGTTACTGCTTTCCCCTAAGAAGCCTTTCGCTAAGACTCTTCTTGTGGAATTGGCAAAGTGATATTTGGAAGCCCATAGAGGTCTACGGTGAAAAAGGAAATATCTTCCGTTAAAAACTGGAAAGAAGCTTCTGAGAAACTGCTTTGTGTTCTGTTAATTCATCTCACAGAGTCACTGCTTTCACCTTAAGAAGCCTTTCGCTAAGACTGTTCTTGTGGAATTTTCATAGTGATATTTTCAAGCCCATAGAGGGCTAAGGTGAAAAAGGAAATATCCTAAGATAAAAACTGAAAAGAAGCATTCTGAGAAACTACTTTGTGTTCCTTTAATTCATCTCACAGAGTTACAGCTTTCCCCTGAAGAAGCCTTTCGCGAAGACTCTTCTTGTGGAATTTGCAAAGTGATATTTGGAAGCCCATAGAGGGCTATGGTGAAAAAGGAAATATTTTCCGTTAAAAACTGGAAAGAAGCTTTCTGAGAAACTGCTCTGTGTTCTGTTAATTCATCTCACAGAGTTACAGCTTTCCCCTCAAGAAGCCTTTCGCTAAGACTGTTCTTGTGGAATTTTCAAAGTGATATTTGGAAGCCCATAGAGGGATATGGTGAAAAAGGAAATATCTTCTGTTAAAAACTGGAAAGAAGCTTTCTGAGAAATTGCTTTGTGTTCTGCTACTTCATCTGACAGAGTTACTGCGTTCCTCTCAAGAAGCCTTTCGCTAAGACTCTTCTTGTGGAATTTGTAAAGTGATATTTGGAAGCCCATAGAGGGTTATGGTGAAAAAGGAAAATCTTCCCTTAAAAACTGGAAAGAAGCTTTCTGAGAAACTGCTTTGTTTTCGGTTAATTCATCTCACAGTTACTGCTTTCCCCTCAAAAAGCCTTTCGCTAAGACTCTTCTTGTGGAATTGGCAAAGTGATATTAGGAAGCCCATAGAGGTCTATGGTGAAAAAGGAAATATCTTCCGTTAAAAACTGGAAAGAAGCTTTCTGAGAAACTGCTTTGTGTTCTGTTAATTCATCTCACAGAGTCACTGCTTTCACCTCAAGAAGCCTTTCGCTTTGACTGTTCTTGTGGAATTTGCAGAGTGATATTTGGACGTCCATAGAGGGCTATGGTGAAAAAGGAAATATCTTCCATTAAAGACGGGAAAGAAGGTTTCTGAGAAACTGCTTTGTGTTCTCTCAATTCACCTCACAGAGTTACAGATTTCCCCTCAAGAAGCCTTTCGCTCAGTCTGTTTTTGTGGAATTTGCAAAGTGATATTTGGAAACCTATAGAGGGCTTTATTGAAAAAGGAAATATCTTCCGTTGAAAACTAGAAAGAAGCTTTCTGAGAAACTTATTCGTGTTCTGTTAATTCATCTCACAGAATTACAGCTTTCCTTTCAAAAAGCCTTTCGCTAAGACAGTTCTTTGGGAATATGCAAAGTGATATTTGGAAGCACATAGAGGGCTATGGTGAACAAGGAAATATCTTCCTTTAAAAACTGGAAAGAAGTTTTCTGAGAAACTGCTTTGTGTACTGTTAATTCTTTTCACATAGTTACAGTTTTCCCCTCAAGAAGCCTTTCGCTAAGGTTGTTCTTTTACAATTTGCAAAGTGGTATTTGGAAGCCCATAGAGGGCTATGGTGAAAAAGGATATATCTTCCGTTAAAAACTGGGAAGAAGCATTCTGAGAAACTGCTTTGTGTTCTGTTACTTCTTCCCATAGAGTTACAGCTTCCCCCTGAAGAAGATTTTCGCTAAGACTCTTCTTATGGAATTTGCAAAGTGATATTTGGAAGCCCATAGAGGGCTATGGTGGAAAAGGAAATATCTTCCGTTAAAAACAGGAAAGAAGCTTTCTGAGAAACTGCTTTGTGTTCTGTTAATTCATCTCACAGAGTTACAGCTTTCTCTTCAATAAGCCTTTCGCTAAGACTCTTCTTGTGGAATTTTCAAAGTGATATTTGGAAGCCCATAGAGGTCTATGGTGGAAAAGGAAATATCTTCCGTTAAAAACTAGAAAGAAGCTTTCTGAGGAACTGCTTTGTGTTCTGTTAATTCATCTCACAGAGTTACTGCGTTCCTCTCAAGAAGCCTTTGGCTAAGACTCTTCTTGTGGAATTTGTAAAGTGATATTTAGAAGCCCATAGAGGGTTATGGTGAAAAAGGAAATCTTCCCTTAAAAACTGGAAAGAAGCTTTCTGAGAAACTGCTTTGTGTTCGGTTAATTCATCTTACAGTTACTGCTTTCCCCTAAGAAGCCTTTCGCTAAGACTCTTCTTGTGGAATTGGCAAAGTGATATTTGGAAGCCCATAGAGGTCTACGGTGAAAAAGGAAATATCTTCCGTTAAAAACTGGAGAGAAGCTTTCTGAGAAACTGCTTTGTGTTCTGTTAATTCATCTCACAGAGTTACAGCGTTCTCCTCAAGAAGCCTTTCACTAAGTCTGTTCTTGTGGAATTTGCAAAGTGATATTTGGAACCCAAAGAGGGCTATGGTGAAAAAGGAAATGTCCTAAGATAAAAACTGAAAAGAAGCTTTCTGAGAAACTGCTTTGTGTTCTGTTAATTCATCTCACACAGTTACAGCTTTCTCGACAAGAAGCCATTCACTGAGACTGTTCTTGTGGAATTTGCAAAGTGATATTGCAAACCGATAGAGGGTTATGGCGAAAAGGGAAATATCCTAAGATGAAAACCGAGAAGAAGCTTTCTTAGAAACTGCATTGTGTTCTCCTAATTCATCTCACAGTGTTTTAGCTTTCCCCTCAAGAAGTCATTCACTAAGACTGGTCCTGTGGAATTTACAAGGTGATATTTCCAAGCCCTTATAGGGCTATTTTGAAAAAGGAAATATCTTCCTTTAAAAACTGGAAAGAATCTTTCTGAGAAACTGCTTGATGCTCTGTTAATGCATCTCACAGAGCTACAGCTTTCTCCTCAATAAGCCGGTCACTAAGACTGTTCCTGTGGAATTTTCAGAGTGATATATGGAAGCCCATAGAATGCTATGGTGAAAAAGGAAATATCTTCCGTTAAAAACTGGATAGAAGCTTTCTGAGAAACTGCTTTGTGTTCTGTTAATTCATCTCACAGAGTTACAGCTTTCCCCTCTAGAAGCCTTTCGCTGAGTGTTCTTGTCGAATTTGCAAAGTGATATTTGGAAGCCCCTGGAAGGTTATGGTGAAAAAGGAAATATCCTAAGATAAAAACTGAAAAGAAGCTTTCTGAGAAACTGCTTGGTGTTCTGATAATTCATCTCACAGAGTTACAGTTTCCCCTCAAGAAGCCTTTCGCTAAGACTGTTCTTGTGGAATTTGCAATGTGATATTTGGAAGCCCCTGGAAGGTTATGGTGAAAATGAAATATCTTCGGTTAAAAACTGGAAAGAAGCTTTCTGAGAAACTGCTTTGTGTTCTGATAATTCATCTCACAGAGCTACAGCTTTCCCCTCAAAAAGCCATTCGCTAAGACTGTTCTTGTGGAATTTGCAAAGTGATATTTGGAAGCCCATAGAAGGCTATGGTGAAAACGGAAATGTCCTAAGATAAAAACTGAAAAGAAGCTTTCTGAGAAACTGCTTTTTGTTCTGTTAATTCACCTCAGAGAGTTACAGCTTTCCCCTCAAGAAGCCTTTCGCTAAGGCTGTTCTTGTGGAATTTGCAAAGTGATTTTTGGAAGCCGATAGAGGGCTATGGTGAAAGAAGAAATATCTTCTGTTAAAAACTGGAAAGAAGCTTTCTGAGAAACTGCTTTATGTTCTGTTAATTTATCTTACAGACTTAAACCTTTCCCCTCAAGAAGCCTTTCTGTAAGGCTGTTCTTGTGTAATTTGCAAAGTGATATTTGGAAGCCCATAGAGGGCTATGGTGAAAAAGGAAATATCTTCAGTTCAAAACTGGAAAGAAGATTTCTGAAAAACTGCTTTGTGTTCTGTTAATTAATCTCACAGAGTTACAACATTCCCCTCAAGACGCCTTTCGCGAAGACTGTTCTTGTGGAATTTGCAAAGTGATATTTGGACGCCCATAGAGGGCTATGGTGAAAAAGGAAATATCCTCAGTTAAAAACTGGAAAGAAGCTTTCTGAGAAACTGCTCTGTGCTCTGTTAAATCAGCTCTGAGAGTTACAGCTTTCCCTTCAAGAAGCCTCTCTCTAAGGCTGTTTTTGTGGAATTGGCAAAGAGATATTTGGAAGCCCGTAGAGGGCTATGGTGAAAAAGGCAATATCTTCCGTTAAAAACCGGAAAGAAGTGTTCGGAGAAATTGCTTCGTGTTCTGTTAATTCATCGCACAGAGTTACAGCTTTCCCCTCAAGAAGCCTTTCGCTAAGACTGTTCTTGTGGAATTTGCAAAGTGATATTTGGAAGCCCATAGAGGCCTCACAGAGTTACAGCTTTCTCGCAAGAAGCCTTTTGCTAAGACTGTTCTTGTGGAATTTCCAAAGGGATACTTGGAAGCCCATAGAGGGCTATGGTGAAAAAGGAAATATCTTCCGTTAAAAACTGGAAAGAAGCTTTCTGAGAAACTGCTTTGTGTTCTGTTAATTCATCTCACAGTGTTACTGCTTTGCCCTGAAGAAGCCTTTCGCTAAGACTGCTCTTGTGGAATTATCAAAGTGATATTTAGAAGCCCATAAAGGGCTATGGTCAAAAATGAAATATCTTCCATAAAAACTAGAAAGAATCTTTCTGAGAAACTGCTTTGTGTTCTGTTAATTCTTCCCACAGAGTTACAGCTTTCCCCTGAAGAAGATTTTCGCTCCGACTGTTCTTGTGGAATTTGAAAGTGATATTTGGAAGCCCATAGAGGACTATGGTGGAAAAGGAAATATCTTCCGTTAAAAACTAGAAAGAAGCTTTCTGAGAAACTGCTTTGTGTTCTGTTAATTCATCTCACAGAGTTACTGTGTTCCTCTCAAGAAGCCTTTCGCTAAGAATCTTCTTGTGGAATTTGTAAAGTGATAATTGGAAGCAAAGAGAGGGTTACGGTGAAAAAGGAAAATCTTCCCTTAAAAACTGGAAAGAAGCTTTCTGAGAAACTGGTTTGTGTTCGGTTAATTCATCATACAGTTACTGCTTTCCCCTAAGAAGCCTTTCGCTAAGACTCTTCTTGTGGAATTGGCAAAGTGATATTTGGAAGCCCATAGAGGTCTACGGTGAAAAAGGAAATATCTTCCGTTAAAAACTGGAAAGAAGCTTCTGAGAAACTGCTTTGTGTTCTGTTAATTCATCTCACAGAGTCACTGCTTTCACCTTAAGAAGCCTTTCGCTAAGACTGTTCTTGTGGAATTTTCATAGTGATATTTTCAAGCCCATAGAGGGCTAAGGTGAAAAAGGAAATATCCTAAGATAAAAACTGAAAAGAAGCATTCTGAGAAACTACTTTGTGTTCCTTTAATTCATCTCACAGAGTTACAGCTTTCCCCTGAAGAAGCCTTTCGCGAAGACTCTTCTTGTGGAATTTGCAAAGTGATATTTGGAAGCCCATAGAGGGCTATGGTGAAAAAGGAAATATTTTCCGTTAAAAACTGGAAAGAAGCTTTCTGAGAAACTGCTCTGTGTTCTGTTAATTCATCTCACAGAGTTACAGCTTTCCCCTCAAGAAGCCTTTCGCTAAGACTGTTCTTGTGGAATTTTCAAAGTGATATTTGGAAGCCCATAGAGGGATATGGTGAAAAAGGAAATATCTTCCGTTAAAAACTGGAAAGAAGCTTTCTGAGAAATTGCTTTGTGTTCTGCTACTTCATCTGACAGAGTTACTGCGTTCCTCTCAAGAAGCCTTTCGCTAAGACTCTTCTTGTGGAATTTGTAAAGTGATATTTGGAAGCCCATAGAGGGTTATGGTGAAAAAGGAAAATCTTCCCTTAAAAACTGGAAAGAAGCTTTCTGAGAAACTGCTTTGTTTTCGGTTAATTCATCTCACAGTTACTGCTTTCCCCTCAAAAAGCCTTTCGCTAAGACTCTTCTTGTGGAATTGGCAAAGTGATATTAGGAAGCCCATAGAGGTCTATGGTGAAAAAGGAAATATCTTCCGTTAAAAACTGGAAAGAAGCTTTCTGAGAAACTGCTTTGTGTTCTGTTAATTCATCTCACAGAGTCACTGCTTTCACCTCAAGAAGCCTTTCGCTTTGACTGTTCTTGTGGAATTTGCAGAGTGATATTTGGACGTCCATAGAGGGCTATGGTGAAAAAGGAAATATCTTCCATTAAAGACGGGAAAGAAGGTTTCTGAGAAACTGCTTTGTGTTCTCTCAATTCACCTCACAGAGTTACAGATTTCCCCTCAAGAAGCCTTTCGCTCAGTCTGTTTTTGTGGAATTTGCAAAGTGATATTTGGAAACCTATAGAGGGCTTTATTGAAAAAGGAAATATCTTCCGTTGAAAACTAGAAAGAAGCTTTCTGAGAAACTTATTCGTGTTCTGTTAATTCATCTCACAGAATTACAGCTTTCCTTTCAAAAAGCCTTTCGCTAAGACAGTTCTTTGGGAATATGCAAAGTGATATTTGGAAGCACATAGAGGGCTATGGTGAACAAGGAAATATCTTCCTTTAAAAACTGGAAAGAAGTTTTCTGAGAAACTGCTTTGTGTACTGTTAATTCTTTTCACATAGTTACAGTTTTCCCCTCAAGAAGCCTTTCGCTAAGGTTGTTCTTTTACAATTTGCAAAGTGGTATTTGGAAGCCCATAGAGGGCTATGGTGAAAAAGGATATATCTTCCGTTAAAAACTGGAAAGAAGCATTCTGAGAAACTGCTTTGTGTTCTGTTACTTCTTCCCATAGAGTTACAGCTTCCCCCTGAAGAAGATTTTCGCTAAGACTCTTCTTATGGAATTTGCAAAGTGATATTTGGAAGCCCATAGAGGGCTATGGTGGAAAAGGAAATATCTTCCGTTAAAAACAGGAAAGAAGCTTTCTGAGAAACTGCTTTGTGTTCTGTTAATTCATCTCACAGAGTTACAGCTTTCTCTTCAATAAGCCTTTCGCTAAGACTCTTCTTGTGGAATTTTCAAAGTGATATTTGGAAGCCCATAGAGGTCTATGGTGGAAAAGGAAATATCTTCCGTTAAAAACTAGAAAGAAGCTTTCTGAGGAACTGCTTTGTGTTCTGTTAATTCATCTCACAGAGTTACTGCGTTCCTCTCAAGAAGCCTTTGGCTAAGACTCTTCTTGTGGAATTTGTAAAGTGATATTTAGAAGCCCATAGAGGGTTATGGTGAAAAAGGAAATCTTCCCTTAAAAACTGGAAAGAAGCTTTCTGAGAAACTGCTTTGTGTTCGGTTAATTCATCTTACAGTTACTGCTTTCCCCTAAGAAGCCTTTCGCTAAGACTCTTCTTGTGGAATTGGCAAAGTGATATTTGGAAGCCCATAGAGGTCTACGGTGAAAAAGGAAATATCTTCCGTTAAAAACTGGAGAGAAGCTTTCTGAGAAACTGCTTTGTGTTCTGTTAATTCATCTCACAGAGTTACAGCGTTCTCCTCAAGAAGCCTTTCACTAAGTCTGTTCTTGTGGAATTTGCAAAGTGATATTTGGAACCCAAAGAGGGCTATGGTGAAAAAGGAAATGTCCTAAGATAAAAACTGAAAAGAAGCTTTCTGAGAAACTGCTTTGTGTTCTGTTAATTCATCTCACACAGTTACAGCTTTCTCGACAAGAAGCCATTCACTGAGACTGTTCTTGTGGAATTTGCAAAGTGATATTGCAAACCGATAGAGGGTTATGGCGAAAAGGGAAATATCCTAAGATGAAAACCGAGAAGAAGCTTTCTTAGAAACTGCATTGTGTTCTCCTAATTCATCTCACAGTGTTTTAGCTTTCCCCTCAAGAAGTCATTCACTAAGACTGGTCCTGTGGAATTTACAAGGTGATATTTCCAAGCCCTTATAGGGCTATTTTGAAAAAGGAAATATCTTCCTTTAAAAACTGGAAAGAATCTTTCTGAGAAACTGCTTGATGCTCTGTTAATGCATCTCACAGAGCTACAGCTTTCTCCTCAATAAGCCGGTCACTAAGACTGTTCCTGTGGAATTTTCAGAGTGATATATGGAAGCCCATAGAATGCTATGGTGAAAAAGGAAATATCTTCCGTTAAAAACTGGATAGAAGCTTTCTGAGAAACTACTTTGTGTTCTGTTAATTCATCTCACAGAGTTACAGCTTTCCCCTCTAGAAGCCTTTCGCTAAGAGTGTTCTTGTGGAATTTGCAAAGTGATATTTGGAAGCCCCTGGAAGGTTATGGTGAAAAAGGAAATATCCTAAGATAAAAACTGAAAAGAAGCTTTCTGAGAAACTGCTTGGTGTTCTGATAATTCATCTCACAGAGTTACAGTTTCCCCTCAAGAAGCCTTTCGCTAAGACTGTTCTTGTGGAATTTGCAATGTGATATTTGGAAGCCCCTGGAAGGTTATGGTGAAAATGAAATATCTTCGGTTAAAAACTGGAAAGAAGCTTTCTGAGAAACTGCTTTGTGTTCTGATAATTCATCTCACAGAGCTACAGCTTTCCCCTCAAAAAGCCATTCGCTAAGACTGTTCTTGTGGAATTTGCAAAGTGATATTTGGAAGCCCATAGAAGGCTATGGTGAAAACGGAAATGTCCTAAGATAAAAACTGAAAAGAAGCTTTCTGAGAAACTGCTTTTTGTTCTGTTAATTCACCTCAGAGAGTTACAGCTTTCCCCTCAAGAAGCCTTTCGCTAAGGCTGTTCTTGTGGAATTTGCAAAGTGATTTTTGGAAGCCGATAGAGGGCTATGGTGAAAGAAGAAATATCTTCTGTTAAAAACTGGAAAGAAGCTTTCTGAGAAACTGCTTTATGTTCTGTTAATTTATCTTACAGACTTAAACCTTTCCCCTCAAGAAGCCTTTCTGTAAGGCTGTTCTTGTGTAATTTGCAAAGTGATATTTGGAAGCCCATAGAGGGCTATGGTGAAAAAGGAAATATCTTCAGTTCAAAACTGGAAAGAAGATTTCTGAAAAACTGCTTTGTGTTCTGTTAATTAATCTCACAGAGTTACAACATTCCCCTCAAGACGCCTTTCGCGAAGACTGTTCTTGTGGAATTTGCAAAGTGATATTTGGACGCCCATAGAGGGCTATGGTGAAAAAGGAAATATCCTCAGTTAAAAACTGGAAAGAAGCTTTCTGAGAAACTGCTCTGTGCTCTGTTAAATCAGCTCTGAGAGTTACAGCTTTCCCTTCAAGAAGCCTCTCTCTAAGGCTGTTTTTGTGGAATTGGCAAAGAGATATTTGGAAGCCCGTAGAGGGCTATGGTGAAAAAGGCAATATCTTCCGTTAAAAACCGGAAAGAAGTGTTCGGAGAAATTGCTTCGTGTTCTGTTAATTCATCGCACAGAGTTACAGCTTTCCCCTCAAGAAGCCTTTCGCTAAGACTGTTCTTGTGGAATTTGCAAAGTGATATTTGGAAGCCCATAGAGGCCTCACAGAGTTACAGCTTTCTCGCAAGAAGCCTTTTGCTAAGACTGTTCTTGTGGAATTTCCAAAGGGATACTTGGAAGCCCATAGAGGGCTATGGTGAAAAAGGAAATATCTTCCGTTAAAAACTGGAAAGAAGCTTTCTGAGAAACTGCTTTGTGTTCTGTTAATTCATCTCACAGTGTTACTGCTTTGCCCTGAAGAAGCCTTTCGCTAAGACTGCTCTTGTGGAATTATCAAAGTGATATTTAGAAGCCCATAAAGGGCTATGGTCAAAAATGAAATATCTTCCATAAAAACTAGAAAGAATCTTTCTGAGAAACTGCTTTGTGTTCTGTTAATTCTTCCCACAGAGTTACAGCTTTCCCCTGAAGAAGATTTTCGCTCCGACTGTTCTTGTGGAATTTGAAAGTGATATTTGGAAGCCCATAGAGGACTATGGTGGAAAAGGAAATATCTTCCGTTAAAAACTAGAAAGAAGCTTTCTGAGAAACTGCTTTGTGTTCTGTTAATTCATCTCACAGAGTTACTGTGTTCCTCTCAAGAAGCCTTTCGCTAAGAATCTTCTTGTGGAATTTGTAAAGTGATAATTGGAAGCAAAGAGAGGGTTACGGTGAAAAAGGAAAATCTTCCCTTAAAAACTGGAAAGAAGCTTTCTGAGAAACTGGTTTGTGTTCGGTTAATTCATCATACAGTTACTGCTTTCCCCTAAGAAGCCTTTCGCTAAGACTCTTCTTGTGGAATTGGCAAAGTGATATTTGGAAGCCCATAGAGGTCTACGGTGAAAAAGGAAATATCTTCCGTTAAAAACTGGAAAGAAGCTTCTGAGAAACTGCTTTGTGTTCTGTTAATTCATCTCACAGAGTCACTGCTTTCACCTTAAGAAGCCTTTCGCTAAGACTGTTCTTGTGGAATTTTCATAGTGATATTTTCAAGCCCATAGAGGGCTAAGGTGAAAAAGGAAATATCCTAAGATAAAAACTGAAAAGAAGCATTCTGAGAAACTACTTTGTGTTCCTTTAATTCATCTCACAGAGTTACAGCTTTCCCCTGAAGAAGCCTTTCGCGAAGACTCTTCTTGTGGAATTTGCAAAGTGATATTTGGAAGCCCATAGAGGGCTATGGTGAAAAAGGAAATATTTTCCGTTAAAAACTGGAAAGAAGCTTTCTGAGAAACTGCTCTGTGTTCTGTTAATTCATCTCACAGAGTTACAGCTTTCCCCTCAAGAAGCCTTTCGCTAAGACTGTTCTTGTGGAATTTTCAAAGTGATATTTGGAAGCCCATAGAGGGATATGGTGAAAAAGGAAATATCTTCCGTTAAAAAACTGGAAAGAAGCTTTCTGAGAAATTGCTTTGTGTTCTGCTACTTCATCTGACAGAGTTACTGCGTTCCTCTCAAGAAGCCTTTCGCTAAGACTCTTCTTGTGGAATTTGTAAAGTGATATTTGGAAGCCCATAGAGGGTTATGGTGAAAAAGGAAAATCTTCCCTTAAAAACTGGAAAGAAGCTTTCTGAGAAACTGCTTTGTTTTCGGTTAATTCATCTCACAGTTACTGCTTTCCCCTCAAAAAGCCTTTCGCTAAGACTCTTCTTGTGGAATTGGCAAAGTGATATTAGGAAGCCCATAGAGGTCTATGGTGAAAAAGGAAATATCTTCCGTTAAAAACTGGAAAGAAGCTTTCTGAGAAACTGCTTTGTGTTCTGTTAATTCATCTCACAGAGTCACTGCTTTCACCTCAAGAAGCCTTTCGCTTAGACTGTTCTTGTGGAATTTGCAGAGTGATATTTGGACGTCCATAGAGGGCTATGGTGAAAAAGGAAATATCTTCCATTAAAGACGGGAAAGAAGGTTCTGAGAAACTGCTTTGGTGTTCTCTCAATTCACCTCACAGAGTTACAGATTTCCCCTCAAGAAGCCTTTCGCTCAGTCTGTTTTTGTGGAATTTGCAAAGTGATATTTGGAAACCTATAGAGGGCTTTATTGAAAAAGGAAATATCTTCCGTTGAAAACTAGAAAGAAGCTTTCTGAGAAACTTATTCGTGTTCTGTTAATTCATCTCACAGAATTACAGCTTTCCTTTCAAAAAGCCTTTCGCTAAGACAGTTCTTTGGGAATATGCAAAGTGATATTTGGAAGCACATAGAGGGCTATGGTGAACAAGGAAATATCTTCCTTTAAAAAACTGGAAAGAAGTTTTCTGAGAAACTGCTTTGTGTACTGTTAATTCTTTTCACATAGTTACAGTTTTCCCCTCAAGAAGCCTTTCGCTAAGGTTGTTCTTTTACAATTTGCAAAGTGGTATTTGGAAGCCCATAGAGGGCTATGGTGAAAAAGGATATATCTTCCGTTAAAAACTGGAAAGAAGCATTCTGAGAAACTGCTTTGTGTTCTGTTACTTCTTCCATAGAGTTACAGCTTCCCCCTGAAGAAGATTTTCGCTAAGACTCTTCTTATGGAATTTGCAAAGTGATATTTGGAAGCCCATAGAGGGCTATGGTGAAAAGGAAATATCTTCCGTTAAAAACAGGAAAGAAGCTTTCTGAGAAACTGCTTTGTGTTCTGTTAATTCATCTCACAGAGTTACAGCTTTCTCTTCAATAAGCCTTTCGCTAAGACTCTTCTTGTGGAATTTTCAAAGTGATATTTGGAAGCCCATAGAGGTCTATGGTGGAAAAGGAAATATCTTCCGTTAAAAACTAGAAAGAAGCTTTCTGAGGAACTGCTTTGTGTTCTGTTAATTCATCTCACAGAGTTACTGCGTTCCTCTCAAGAAGCCTTTGGCTAAGACTCTTCTTGTGGAATTTGTAAAGTGATATTTAGAAGCCCATAGAGGGTTATGGTGAAAAAGGAAATCTTCCCTTAAAAACTGGAAAGAAGCTTTCTGAGAAACTGCTTTGTGTTCGGTTAATTCATCTTACAGTTACTGCTTTCCCCTAAGAAGCCTTTCGCTAAGACTCTTCTTGTGGAATTGGCAAAGTGATATTTGGAAGCCCATAGAGGTCTACGGTGGAAAAAGGAAATATCTTCCGTTAAAAACTGGAGAGAAGCTTTCTGAGAAACTGCTTTGTGTTCTGTTAATTCATCTCACAGAGTTACAGCGTTCTCCTCAAGAAGCCTTTCACTAAGTCTGTTCTTGTGGAATTTGCAAAGTGATATTTGGAACCCAAAGAGGGCTATGGTGAAAAAGGAAATGTCCTAAGATAAAAACTGAAAAGAAGCTTTCTGAGAACTGCTTTGTGTTCTGTTAATTCATCTCACACAGTTACAGCTTTCTCGACAAGAAGCCATTCACTGAGACTGTTCTTGTGGAATTTGCAAAGTGATATTGCAAACCGATAGAGGGTTATGGCGAAAAGGGAAATATCCTAAGATGAAAACCGAGAAGAAGCTTTCTTAGAAACTGCATTGTGTTCTCCTAATTCATCTCACAGTGTTTTAGCTTTCCCCTCAAGAAGTCATTCACTAAGACTGGTCCTGTGGAATTTACAAGGTGATATTTCCAAGCCCTTATAGGGCTATTTTGAAAAAGGAAATATCTTCCTTTAAAAACTGGAAAGAATCTTTCTGAGAAACTGCTTGATGCTCTGTTAATGCATCTCACAGAGCTACAGCTTTCTCCTCAATAAGCCGGTCACTAAGACTGTTCCTGTGGAATTTCAGAGTGATATATGGAAGCCCATAGAATGCTATGGTGAAAAAGGAAATATCTTCCGTTAAAAAACTGGATAGAAGCTTTCTGAGAAACTGCTTTGTGTTCTGTTAATTCATCTCACAGAGTTACAGCTTTCCCCTCTAGAAGCCTTTCGCTAAGAGTGTTCTTGTGGAATTTGCAAAGTGATATTTGGAAGCCCCTGGAAGGTTATGGTGAAAAAGGAAATATCCTAAGATAAAAACTGAAAAGAAGCTTTCTGAGAAACTGCTTGGTGTTCTGATAATTCATCTCACAGAGTTACAGTTTCCCCTCAAGAAGCCTTTCGCTAAGACTGTTCTTGTGGAATTTGCAATGTGATATTTGGAAGCCCCTGGATAGGTTATGGGTGAAAATCAAATATCTTCGGTTAAAAAACTGGAAAGAAGCTTTCTGAGAAACTGCTTTGTGTTCTGATAATTCATCTCACAGAGCTACAGCTTTCCCCTCAAAAAGCCATTCGCTAAGACTGTTCTTGTGGAATTTGCAAAGTGATATTTGGAAGCCCATAGAAGGCTATGGTGAAAACGGAAATGTCCTAAGATAAAAACTGAAAAGAAGCTTTCTGAGAAACTGCTTTTTGTTCTGTTAATTCACCTCAGAGAGTTACAGCTTTCCCCTCAAGAAGCCTTTCGCTGAAGGCTGTTCTTGTGGAATTTGCAAAGTGATTTTTGGAAGCCGATAGAGGGCTATGGTGAAAGAAGAAATATCTTCTGTTAAAAACTGGAAAGAAGCTTTCTGAGAAACTGCTTTATGTTCTGTTAATTTATCTTACAGACTTAAACCTTTCCCCTCAAGAAGCCTTTCTGTAAGGCTGTTCTTGTGTAATTTGCAAAGTGATATTTGGAAGCCCATAGAGGGCTATGGTGAAAAAGGAAATATCTTCAGTTCAAAACTGGAAAGAAGATTTCTGAAAAAACTGCTTTGTGTTCTGTTAATTAATCTCACAGAGTTACAACATTCCCCTCAAGACGCCTTTCGCGAAGACTGTTCTTGTGGAATTTGCAAAGTGATATTTGGGACGCCCATAGAGGGCTATGGTGAAAAAGGAAATATCCTCAGTTAAAAACTGGAAAGAAGCTTTCTGAGAAACTGCTCTGTGCTCTGTTAAATCAGCTCTGAGAGTTACAGCTTTCCCTTCAAGAAGCCTCTCTCTAAGGCTGTTTTTGTGGAATTGGCAAAGAGATATTTGGAAGCCCGTAGAGGGCTATGGTGAAAAAGGCAATATCTTCCGTTAAAAACCGGAAAGAAGTGTTCGGAGAAATTGCTTCGTGTTCTGTTAATTCATCGCACAGAGTTACAGCTTTCCCCTCAAGAAGCCTTTCGCTAAGACTGTTCTTGTGGAATTTGCAAAGTGATATTTGGAAGCCCATAGAGGCCTCACAGAGTTACAGCTTTCTCGCAAGAAGCTTTTGCTAAGACTGTTCTTGTGGAATTTCCAAAGGGATACTTGGAAGCCCATAGAGGGGCTATGGTGAAAAAGGAAATATCTTCCGTTAAAAACTGGAAAGAAGCTTTCTGAGAAACTGCTTTGTGTTCTGTTAATTCATCTCACAGTGTTACTGCTTTGCCCTGAAGAAGCCTTTCGCTAAGACTGCTCTTGTGGAATTATCAAAGTGATATTTAGAAGC